>NW_027446606.1:0-51041 GCF_038048845.1 Mixophyes fleayi | reverse complement strand
TGATTCATGATTCATGATTCAATTCATGATTCATGATTCAATTCATGAATCATGATTAGATTCATGATTCATGATTCAATTCATGATTCATGATTCAATTCATGATTCATGATTCGATTCATGATTCATAATTCAATTCATGATTCATGATTCATGAATCAATTCATGATTCGATTCATGATTCATGATTCAATTTATGATTCATGATTCAATTCATGAGTCATGATTCATGATTCAATTCATGATTCATGATCCATGATTCGATTCATGATTCATGATTCATGATTTGATTCATGATTCATGATTCATGATTCAATTCATGATTCAATTCATGATTTATGATTTAATTAATGATTCATGATTCATGATTTATTTCCTGATTCATGATTCATGATTCATGATTCGATTTATAATTCATGATTTAATTCATGATGCATGATTCAATTCGTGATTCATGATTCAACTCATGATTCATAATTCATTTCATGATTCATGATTCCTGATTCAATTCATGATTCATGATTCAATACATGATTCATGATTCATTCCATGATTCATGATTCAATTCATGATTCAATTCATGATTCAATTTATGATTCATAATTCATGATTCAATTCATGATTCAATTTATGATTCATGATTCATGATTCAATTCATTATTCATGATTCATGATTCGATTCATGATTCATGATTCAATTCATGATTCATGATTCAATTCATAATTCGTGATTCATGATTCATGATTCAATTCATGATTCATGATTCGATTCATGATTCATGATTCAATTCATAATTCATGATTCGATTTATGATTCATGATTCAATTCATGATTCAATTCATGATTCATGATTCAATTCATGATTCATGATTCATTTCATGATTCATTTCATGATTCATGATTAATGATTCAATTCATGATTCAATATATGATTCAACTTATGATTTATAATTCATGATTCAATTCATGATTCAATTCATGATTCATGATTCATGATTCAATTCATGATTCATGATTCAATTCATGATTCATGATTCATTTCATGATTCATCATTCATCATTCAATTCATGATTCATGATTCAATTCATGATTTATTTCATGATTCATGATTCGATTCATGATTCATGATTCATGATTCAATTCATGATTCAATTCATGATTTATGATTCAATTCATGATTCATGATGCATGATTCAATTCGTGATTCATGATTCAATTCATGATTCATGATTCATTTCATGATTCATTTCATGATTTATGATTCCTGATTCAATTCATGATTCATGATTCAATTCATGATTCATGATTCATTTCATGATTCATGATTCAATTCATGATTCAATTCATGATTCAATTTATGATTCATAGTTCATGATTCAATTCATGATTCAATTTATGATTCATGATTCATGATTCAATTCATGATTCATGATTCATGTTTCGATTCATGATTCATGATTCAATTCATGATTCATGATTCATGATTCGATTTATGAATTATGAATCAATTCATGATTCAATTCATGATTCATGATTCATTTCATGATTCATTTCATGATTCATGATTCAATTCAAGATTCATGATTCAATTCATGATTCATTTCATGATTCATTTCATTATCCATGATTCCTGATTCAATTCATGATTCATGATTCAATTCATGATTCTTGATTCATTTCATGATTCATGATTCATGATTCAATTCATGATTCATGATTCATGATTCAATTCATGATTCATGATTCATTTCATGATTCATTTCATGATTCATGATTCAATTCAAGATTCATGATTCAATTCATGATTCATTTCATGATTCATTTCATTATCCATGATTCCTGATTCAATTCATGATTCATGATTCAATTCATGATTCTTGATTCATTTCATGATTCATGATTCATGATTCAATTCATGATTCATGATTCATGATTCAATTCATGATTCATGATTCAATTCATGAATCATGATTCGATTCATGATTCATGATTCAATTCATGATTCATGATTCAATTTATGATTCATGATTCAATTCATGAGTCATGATTCATGATTCAATTCATGATTCATGATCCATGATTCGATTCATGATTCATGATTCATGATTTGATTCATGATTCATGATTCATGATTCAATACATGATTCATGATTCATGATTCAATTCATGATTCGATTCATGATTCATGATTCATGATTCGATATATGATTCATGATTAAATTCATGATTCATAATTTATGATTCAATTCATGATTCATGACTCATGATTCAATTCATGATTCGATTCATGATTCATGATTCAATTCATGATTCATGATTTGATTCATGATTCATGATTCAATTTTTAATTCATGATTCGATTCATGATTCATGATTAAATTTATGATTCATGATTTATGATTCAATTCATGATTCATGATTTATTTCATGATTTAAGTCATTATTTATTTCATAATTCATGATTCGATTCATGATTCATGATTTATGATTCAATTCATGATTCAATTCAGGATTTATGATTCAATTCATGATTCATGATTCATTTCATGATTCATTTCATGATTCATGATTCGATTTATGATTCATGATTCAATTCATGATGCATGATTCAATTCGTGATTCATGATTTAATTCATGATTCATGATTCAATTCATGATTCATGATTTATTTCATGATTCATGATTCAATTCATGATTCGATTCATGATTCATGATTCAATTCATGATTCATGATTCATGATTCATGATTCATGATTCGAATTATGATTCATGATTAAATTCATGATTCATGATTTATGATTCAATTCATGATTCATGATTTATTTCATGATTCAATTCATGGTTCATGAATCTTGATTCAATTCATGATTTATTTCATGATTCATGATTCGATTCATGATTCATGATTCATGATTCAATTCATGATTCAATTCATGATTTATTTCATGATTCATGATTCGATTCATGATCCATGATTCAATTCTTGATTCATGATTCATGATTTAATTCATGATTCATGATTCGATTCATGATTCATGATTCGATTCATGATTCATGATTCAATTCATGATTCATGATTCGATTCATGATTCATGATTCGATTCATGATTCATGATTCGATTCATGATTCATGATTCGATTCATGATTCATGATTAAATTCATGATTCATGATTTATGATTCAATTCATGGTTCATGAATCTTGATTCAATTCATGATTTATTTCATAATTCATGATTCGATTCATGATTCATGATTCAGGATTCAATTCATGATTCAATTCATGATTTATTTCATAATTCATGATTCGATTCATGATTCATTATTCATGATTCAATTCATGATTTATGATTTAATTCATGATTCATGATTTAATTCCTGATTCATGATTCATGATTCGATTTATAATTCATGATTCAATTCATGATGCATGATTCAATTCGTGATTCATGATTCAATTCATGATTCATGATTCATTTCATGATTCATTTCATGATTCATGATTCCTGATTCAATTAATGAATTATGATTAAATACATGATTCATTAATTCATTTCATGATTCATGATTCAATTCATGATTCAATTCATGATTCAATTTATGATTCATAATTCATGATTCAATTCATGATTCAATTTATGATTCATGATTCATGATTCAATTCATGATTCATGATTCATGATTCGATTTATGATTCATGATTCAATTCATGATTCATGATTCAATTCAAGATTCAATTTATGATTCATGATTCCTGATTCAATTCATGAACCATGGTTCAATTCATGATTCATGATTCAATTCATGATTCAATTTATGATTCATAATTCAATTCAAGATTCATGATTCAATTCATGATTCATGATTCATGATTCAATTCATGATTCATGATTCAATTCATGAATCATGATTCGATTCATGATTTATGTTTCAATTCATGATTCAATTCTTGATTCAATTCATAATTCAATTCATGATTCATGATTCAATGCATGATTCAATTCTTGATTTAATTCATAATTCAATTCATGATTCATGATTCGATTCATGATTCATGTTTGAATTCATGATTCAATTCATGATTCATTTCATGATTCATGATTCAATTCATGATTCATGATTCAATTCTTCGTTTATGATTCATGAATCATGATTCAATTCATGATACATGATTCAATTCATGATTCATGATTCATTTCATGATTCATGATTCAATTCATGATTCGATTCATGATTCATGAGTGAATTCATAAATTCATGATTCAATTCATGATTCATGATTCAATTCTTGATTCATGATTCATGATTTGAATTATGATTCATGATTTGAATTATGATTCATGATTAAATTCATGATTCATGATTTATGATTCAATTCATGATTCATGATTTATTTCATGATTCAATTCATGGTTCATGAATCTTGATTCAATTCATGATTTATTTCATGATTAATGATTCGATTCATGATTCATGATTCATGATTCAATTCATGATTCAATTCATGATTCAATTCATGATTTATTTCATGATTCATGATTCGATTCATGATTCATGATTCAATTCTTGATTCATGATTCATGATTTAATTCATGATTCATGATTCAATTCATGATTCATGATTCGATTCATGATTCATGATTCAATTCATGATTCATGATTCAATTCATGATTCATGATTCAATTCTTGAATCATGATTCATGATTCAAATTATGATTCATGATTAAATTCATGATTCATGATTTATGATTCAATTCATGGTTCATGACCCTTTATTCAATTCATGATTTATTTCATGATTCATGATTCGATTCATGATTCATGATTCATGATTCAATTCATGATTCAATTCATGATTTATTTCATAATTCATGATTCGATTCATGATTCATTATTCATGATTCAATTCATGATTTATGATTTAATTCATGATTCATGATTTAATTCCTGATTCATGATTCATGATTCAATTCATGAATCATGATTCATTTCATGATTCATGATTTAATTTATGATTCATGACTCATGATTCAATTCATAATACAGGATTCATGATTCAATTCATGATTCATGATTCGATTCATGATTCATGATTCATGATTCAATTCATGATTCATGATTCATTTCATGATTCATGATTTAATTTATGATTCATGACTCATGATTCAATTCATAATTCATGATTCATGATTCGATTCATGATTCATGATTCAATTCATGATTCATGATTCATGATTCAATTCATGATTCGATTCATGATTCATGATTCAATTCATGATTCATGATTCAATTCATGATTCATGATTCAATTCATGAGTCATGATTCATGATTCAATTCATGAGTCATGATTCATGATTCGATTCATGATTCATGATTCATGATTCGATTCATGATTCATGATTTATGATTCAATTCATGATTCAATTCAGGATTTATGATTCAATTCATGATTCATGATTCATTTCATGATTCATGATTCGATTTATAATTCATGATTCAATTCATGATGCATGATTCAATTCGTGATTCATGATTCAATTCAAGATTCATGATTCATTTAATGATTCATGATTCCTGATTCAATTCATAATTCATGATTCAATTCATGATTCATGATTCATTTCATGATTCGATTCATGATTCATGATTCAATTCATGATTCATGATTTGATTCATGATTCATGATTCAATTTTTAATTCATGATTCGAATTATGATTCATGATTAAATTCATGATTCATGATTTATGATTCAATTCATGATTCATGATTTATTTCATTATTCAATTCATGGTTCATGAATCTTGATTCAATTCATGATTTATTTCATGATTCATGATTCGATTCATGATTCATGATTCATGATTCAATTCATGATTCAATTCATGATTTATTTCATGATTCATGATTCGATTCATGATTCATGATTCAATTCTTGATTCATGATTCATGATTTAATTCATGATTCATGATTCAATTCATGATTCATGATTCGATTCATGATTCATGATTCGATTCATGATTCATGATTCAATTCATGATTCATGATTCAATTCTTGATTTATGATTCATGATTCGAATTATGATTCATGATTAAATTCATGATTCATGATTTATGATTCAATTCATGGTTCATGAATCTTTATTCAATTCATGATTTATTTCATGATTCATGATTCGATTCATGATTCATGATTCATGATTCAATTCATGATTCAATTCATGATTTATTTCATAATTCATGATTCGATTCATGATTCATTATTCATGATTCAATTCATGATTTATGATTTAATTCATGATTCATGATTCATGATTTAATTCCAGATTCATGATTCATGATTCAATTCATGAATCATGATTCATTTCATGAATTATGATTTAATTTATGATTCATGACTCATGATTTAATTCCTGATTCATGATTCATTATTCAATTCATGAATCATGATTCATTTCATGATTCATGATTTAATTTATGATTCATGACTCATGATTCAATTCATAATTCAGGATTCATGATTCAATTCATGATTCATGATTCGATTCATGATTCATGATTCATGATTCAATTCATGATTCATGATTCATTTCATGATTCATGATTTAATTTATGATTCATGACTCATGATTCAATTCATAATTCATGATTCATGATTCAATTCATGATTCATGATTCAATTCATGATTCATGATTCGATTCATGATTCATAATTCAATTCATGATTCATGATTCATGATTCAATTCATGATTCGATTCATGATTCATGATTCAATTCATGATTCATGATTCAATTCATGAGTCATGATTCATGATTCAATTCATGATTCATGATCCATGATTCGATTCATGATTCATGATTCATGATTCGATTCATGATTCATGATTCATGATTCAATTCATTAATCATGATTCATGATTCAATTTATGATTCATGATTCATTTCATGATTAATTTCATGATTCATTTCATGATTCATGATTCCTGATTCAATTCATGATTCATGATTCAATTCATGATTCATGATTCATTTCATGATTCATTATTCAATTCATGATTCGATTCATGATTCATGATTCAATTCATGATTCATGATTCATGATTCGAATTATGATTCATGATTAAATTCATGATTCATGATTTATGATTCAATTCATGATTCATGATTTATTTCATGATTCAATTCATGGTTCATGAATCTTGATTCAATTCATGATTTATTTCATGATTCATGATTCGATTCATGATTCATGTTTCATGATTCAATTCATGATTCAATTCATGATTTATTTCATGATTCATGATTCGGTTCATGATTCATGATTCAATTCTTGATTCATGATTCATGATTTAATTCATGATTCATGATTCAATTCATGAATCATGATTCGATTCATGATTCATGATTCAATTCATGATTCATGATTCAACTCTTAAATCATGATTCATGATTCGAATTATGATTCATGATTAAATTCATGATTCATGATTTATGATTCAATTCATGGTTCATGAATCTTTATTCAATTCATGATTTATTTCATGATTCATGATTCGATTCATGATTCATGATTCATGATTCAATTCATGATTTATTTCATAATTCATGATTCGATTCATGATTCATTATTCATGATTCAATTCATGATTTATGATTTAATTCATGATTCATGATTCATGATTTAATTCCTGATTCATGATTCATGATTCGATTTATAATTCATGATTCAATTCATGATGCATGATTCAATTCGTGATTCATGATTCAATTCATGATTCATGATTCATTTCATGATTCATTTCATGATTCATGATTCCTGATTCAATTAATGAGTTATGATTAAATACATGATTTATTAATTCATTTCATGATTCATGATTCAATTCATGATTCAATTCATGATTCAATTTATGATTCATAATTCATGATTCAATTCATGATTCAATTTATGATTAATGATTCATGATTCAATTCATGATTCATGATTCATGATTCGATTTATGATTCATGATTCAATTCATGATTCATGATTCAATTCATGATTCATGATTCATTTCATGATTGATTTCATGATTCATGATTCAATTCAAGATTCATGATTTAATTCATGATTCATTTCATGATTCATGATTAATGATTCAATTCATGATTCAATTCATGATTCAACTTATGATTTATAATTCATGATTCAATTCATGATTCAATTCATGATTCAATTCATGATTCATGATTCAATTCATGATTCATGATTCAATTCATGATTCATGATTCGATTCATGATTCATCATTCATCATTCAATTCATGATTCATGATTCAATTCATGATTCAATTTATGATTCATGATTCCTGATTCAATTCATGATTCATGGTTCAATTCATGATTCATGATTCAATTCATTATTCAATTCATGATTCAATTTATGATTCATGATTCAATTCAAGATTCATGATTCAATTCATGATTCATTATTCATGATTCAATTCATGATTCATGATTCAATTCATGAATCTTGATTCGATTCATGATTTATGTTTCAATTCATGATTCAATTCTTGATTCAATTCATAATTCAATTCATTATTTATGATTCAATGCATGATTCAATTCTTGATTCAATTCATAATTCAATTCATGATTCATGATTCGATTCATGATTCATGTTTGAATACATGATTCAATTCATGATTCATTTCATGATTCATGATTCAATTCATGATTCATGATTCAATTCTTGGTTTATGATTCATGAATCATGATTCAATTCATGATACATGATTCAATTCATGATTCATGATTCAATTCTTGGTTTATGATTCATGAATCATGATTCAATTCATGATACATGATTCAATTCATGATTCATGATTCATTTCATGATTCATGATTCAATTCATGATTCGATTCATGATTCATGAGTCAATTCATAAATTCATGATTCAATTCATGATTCATGATTCAATTCTTGATTCATGATTCATGATTTGAATTATGATTCATGATTTGAATTATGATTCATGATTAAATTCATGATTCATGTTTTATGATTCAATTCATGATTCATGATTTATTTCATGATTCAATTCATGGTTCATGAATCTTGATTCAATTCATGATTTATTTCATGATTCATGATTCGATTCATGATTCATGATTCAATTCATGATTCATGATTCATTTCATGATTCATTTCATGATTCATGATTCAATTCAAGATTCATGATTCAATTCATGATTCATTTCATGATTCATGATTAATGATTCAATTCATGATTCAATATATGATTCAACTTATGATTTATAATTCATGATTCAATTCATGATTCAATTCATGATTCATGATTCATGATTCAATTCATGATTCATGATTCAATTCATGATTAATGATTCAATTCATGATTCAACATTCATCATTCAATTCATGATTCATGATTCAATTCATGATTCAATTCATGATTTATTTCATGATTCATGATTCGATTCATGATTCATGATTCATAATTCAATTCATGATTCAATTCATGATTTATGATTCAATTCATGATTCATGATGCATGATTCAAATCGTGATTCATGATTCAATTAATGATTCATGATTCATTTCATGATTCATTTCATGATTCATGATTCCTGATTCAATTCATGATTCATGATTCAATTCATGATTCATGATTCATTTCATGATTCATGATTCAATTCATGATTCAATTCATGATTCAATTTATGATTCATAGTTCATGATTCAATTCATGATTCAATTTATGATTCATGATTCATGATTCAATTCATGATTCATGATTCATGATTCGATTCATGATTCATGATTCAATTCATGATTCATGATTCATGATTCGATTTATGAATTATGAATCAATTCATGATTCAATTCATGATTCATGATTCATTTCATGATTCATTTCATGATTCATGATTCAATTCAAGATTCATGATTCAATTCATGATTCAATTCATGATTCATGATTCAACTCTTAAATCATGATTCATGATTCGAATTATGATTCATGATTAAATTCATGATTCATGATTTATGACTCAATTCATGGTTCATGAATATTTATTCAATTCATGATTTATTTCATGATTCATGATTCGATTCATGATTCATGATTCATGATTCAATTCATGATTCAATTCATGATTTATTTCATAATTCATGATTCGATTCATGATTCATTATTCATGATTCAATTCATGATTTATGATTTAATTCATGATTCATGATTCATGATTTAATTCCTGATTCATGATTCATGATTCGATTTATAATTCATGATTCAATTCATGATGCATGATTCAATTCGTGATTCATGATTCAATTCATGATTCATGATTCATTTCATGATTCATTTCATGATTCATGATTCCTGATTCAATTAATGAGTTATGATTAAATACATGATTCATTAATTCATTTCATGATTCATGATTCAATTCATGATTCAATTCATGATTCAATTTATGATTCATAATTCATGATTCAATTCATGATTCAATTTATGATTAATGATTCATGATTCAATTCATGATTCATGATTCGATTTATGATTCATGATTCAATTCATGATTCATGATTCAATTCATGATTCATGATTCATTTCATGATTGATTTCATGATTCATGATTCAATTCAAGATTCATGATTTAATTCATGATTCATTTCATGATTCATGATTAATGATTCAATTCATGATTCAATTCATGATTCAACTTATGATTTATAATTCATGATTCAATTCATGATTCAATTCATGATTCATGATTCAATTCATGATTCATGATTCAATTCATGATTCATGATTCGATTCATGATTCATCATTCATCATTCAATTCATGATTCATGATTCAATTCATGATTCAATTTATGATTCATGATTCCTGATTCAATTCATGATTCATGGTTCAATTCATGATTCATGATTCAATTCATGATTCAATTCATGATTCAATTTATGATTCATGATTCAATTCAAGATTCATGATTCAATTCATGATTCATTATTCATGATTCAATTCATGATTCATGATTCAATTCATGAATCTTGATTCGATTCATGATTTATGTTTCAATTCATGATTCAATTCTTGATTCAATTCATAATTCAATTCATTATTTATGATTCAATTCATGATTCAATTCATGATTCAATTCATGATTTATTTCATGATTCATGATTCGATTCATGATTCATGATTCAATTCTTGATTCATGATTCATGATTTAATTCATGATTCATGATTCAATTCATGATTCATGATTCGATTCATGATTCATGATTCAATTCATGATTCATGATTCAATTCATGATTCATGATTCAATTCTTGAATCATGATTCATGATTCAAATTATGATTCATGATTAAATTCATGATTCATGATTTATGATTCAATTCATGGTTCATGACCCTTTATTCAATTCATGATTTATTTCATGATTCATGATTCGATTCATGATTCATGATTCATGATTCAATTCATGATTCAATTCATGATTTATTTCATAATTCATGATTCGATTCATGATTCATTATTCATGATTCAATTCATGATTTATGATTTAATTCATGATTCATGATTTAATTCCTGATTCATGATTCATGATTCAATTCATGAATCATGATTCATTTCATGATTCATGATTTAATTTATGATTCATGACTCATGATTCAATTCATAATACAGGATTCATGATTCAATTCATGATTCATGATTCGATTCATGATTCATGATTCATGATTCAATTCATGATTCATGATTCATTTCATGATTCATGATTTAATTTATGATTCATGACTCATGATTCAATTCATAATTCATGATTCATGATTCGATTCATGATTCATGATTCAATTCATGATTCATGATTCATGATTCAATTCATGATTCGATTCATGATTCATGATTCAATTCATGATTCATGATTCAATTCATGATTCATGATTCAATTCATGAGTCATGATTCATGATTCAATTCATGAGTCATGATTCATGATTCGATTCATGATTCATGATTCATGATTCGATTCATGATTCATGATTTATGATTCAATTCATGATTCAATTCAGGATTTATGATTCAATTCATGATTCATGATTCATTTCATGATTCATGATTCGATTTATAATTCATGATTCAATTCATGATGCATGATTCAATTCGTGATTCATGATTCAATTCAAGATTCATGATTCATTTAATGATTCATGATTCCTGATTCAATTCATAATTCATGATTCAATTCATGATTCATGATTCATTTCATGATTCGATTCATGATTCATGATTCAATTCATGATTCATGATTTGATTCATGATTCATGATTCAATTTTTAATTCATGATTCGAATTATGATTCATGATTAAATTCATGATTCATGATTTATGATTCAATTCATGATTCATGATTTATTTCATTATTCAATTCATGGTTCATGAATCTTGATTCAATTCATGATTTATTTCATGATTCATGATTCGATTCATGATTCATGATTCATGATTCAATTCATGATTCAATTCATGATTTATTTCATGATTCATGATTCGATTCATGATTCATGATTCAATTCTTGATTCATGATTCATGATTTAATTCATGATTCATGATTCAATTCATGATTCATGATTCAATTCTTGATTTATGATTCATGATTCGAATTATGATTCATGATTAAATTCATGATTCATGATTTATGATTCAATTCATGGTTCATGAATCTTTATTCAATTCATGATTTATTTCATGATTCATGATTCGATTCATGATTCATGATTCATGATTCAATTCATGATTCAATTCATGATTTATTTCATAATTCATGATTCGATTCATGATTCATTATTCATGATTCAATTCATGATTTATGATTTAATTCATGATTCATGATTCATGATTTAATTCCAGATTCATGATTCATGATTCAATTCATGAATCATGATTCATTTCATGAATTATGATTTAATTTATGATTCATGACTCATGATTTAATTCCTGATTCATGATTCATTATTCAATTCATGAATCATGATTCATTTCATGATTCATGATTTAATTTATGATTCATGACTCATGATTCAATTCATAATTCAGGATTCATGATTCAATTCATGATTCATGATTCGATTCATGATTCATGATTCATGATTCAATTCATGATTCATGATTCATTTCATGATTCATGATTTAATTTATGATTCATGACTCATGATTCAATTCATAATTCATGATTCATGATTCAATTCATGATTCATGATTCAATTCATGATTCATGATTCGATTCATGATTCATAATTCAATTCATGATTCATGATTCATGATTCAATTCATGATTCGATTCATGATTCATGATTCAATTCATGATTCATGATTCAATTCATGAGTCATGATTCATGATTCAATTCATGATTCATGATCCATGATTCGATTCATGATTCATGATTCATGATTCGATTCATGATTCATGATTCATGATTCAATTCATTAATCATGATTCATGATTCAATTTATGATTCATGATTCATTTCATGATTAATTTCATGATTCATTTCATGATTCATGATTCCTGATTCAATTCATGATTCATGATTCAATTCATGATTCATTTCATGATTCATTATTCAATTCATGATTCGATTCATGATTCATGATTCAATTCATGATTCATGATTCATGATTCGAATTATGATTCATGATTAAATTCATGATTCATGATTTATGATTCAATTCATGATTCATGATTTATTTCATGATTCAATTCATGGTTCATGAATCTTGATTCAATTCATGATTTATTTCATGATTCATGATTCGATTCATGATTCATGTTTCATGATTCAATTCATGATTCAATTCATGATTTATTTCATGATTCATGATTCGGTTCATGATTCATGATTCAATTCTTGATTCATGATTCATGATTTAATTCATGATTCATGATTCAATTCATGAATCATGATTCGATTCATGATTCATGATTCAATTCATGATTCATGATTCAACTCTTAAATCATGATTCATGATTCGAATTATGATTCATGATTAAATTCATGATTCATGATTTATGATTCAATTCATGGTTCATGAATCTTTATTCAATTCATGATTTATTTCATGATTCATGATTCGATTCATGATTCATGATTCATGATTCAATTCATGATTTATTTCATAATTCATGATTCGATTCATGATTCATTATTCATGATTCAATTCATGATTTATGATTTAATTCATGATTCATGATTCATGATTTAATTCCTGATTCATGATTCATGATTCGATTTATAATTCATGATTCAATTCATGATGCATGATTCAATTCGTGATTCATGATTCAATTCATGATTCATGATTCATTTCATGATTCATTTCATGATTCATGATTCCTGATTCAATTAATGAGTTATGATTAAATACATGATTTATTAATTCATTTCATGATTCATGATTCAATTCATGATTCAATTCATGATTCAATTTATGATTCATAATTCATGATTCAATTCATGATTCAATTTATGATTAATGATTCATGATTCAATTCATGATTCATGATTCATGATTCGATTTATGATTCATGATTCAATTCATGATTCATGATTCAATTCATGATTCATGATTCATTTCATGATTGATTTCATGATTCATGATTCAATTCAAGATTCATGATTTAATTCATGATTCATTTCATGATTCATGATTAATGATTCAATTCATGATTCAATTCATGATTCAACTTATGATTTATAATTCATGATTCAATTCATGATTCAATTCATGATTCAATTCATGATTCATGATTCAATTCATGATTCATGATTCAATTCATGATTCATGATTCGATTCATGATTCATCATTCATCATTCAATTCATGATTCATGATTCAATTCATGATTCAATTTATGATTCATGATTCCTGATTCAATCATGATTCATGGTTCAATTCATGATTCATGATTCAATTCATTATTCAATTCATGATTCAATTTATGATTCATGATTCAATTCAAGATTCATGATTCAATTCATGATTCATTATTCATGATTCAATTCATGATTCATGATTCAATTCATGAATCTTGATTCGATTCATGATTTATGTTTCAATTCATGATTCAATTCTTGATTCAATTCATAATTCAATTCATTATTTATGATTCAATGCATGATTCAATTCTTGATTCAATTCATAATTCAATTCATGATTCATGATTCGATTCATGATTCATGTTTGAATACATGATTCAATTCATGATTCATTTCATGATTCATGATTCAATTCATGATTCATGATTCAATTCTTGGTTTATGATTCATGAATCATGATTCAATTCATGATACATGATTCAATTCATGATTCATGATTCAATTCTTGGTTTATGATTCATGAATCATGATTCAATTCATGATACATGATTCAATTCATGATTCATGATTCATTTCATGATTCATGATTCAATTCATGATTCGATTCATGATTCATGAGTCAATTCATAAATTCATGATTCAATTCATGATTCATGATTCAATTCTTGATTCATGATTCATGATTTGAATTATGATTCATGATTTGAATTATGATTCATGATTAAATTCATGATTCATGTTTTATGATTCAATTCATGATTCATGATTTATTTCATGATTCAATTCATGGTTCATGAATCTTGATTCAATTCATGATTTATTTCATGATTCATGATTCGATTCATGATTCATGATTCAATTCATGATTCATGATTCATTTCATGATTCATTTCATGATTCATGATTCAATTCAAGATTCATGATTCAATTCATGATTCATTTCATGATTCATGATTAATGATTCAATTCATGATTCAATATATGATTCAACTTATGATTTATAATTCATGATTCAATTCATGATTCAATTCATGATTCATGATTCATGATTCAATTCATGATTCATGATTCAATTCATGATTAATGATTCAATTCATGATTCAACATTCATCATTCAATTCATGATTCATGATTCAATTCATGATTCAATTCATGATTTATTTCATGATTCATGATTCGATTCATGATTCATGATTCATAATTCAATTCATGATTCAATTCATGATTTATGATTCAATTCATGATTCATGATGCATGATTCAAATCGTGATTCATGATTCAATTAATGATTCATGATTCATTTCATGATTCATTTCATGATTCATGATTCCTGATTCAATTCATGATTCATGATTCAATTCATGATTCATGATTCATTTCATGATTCATGATTCAATTCATGATTCAATTCATGATTCAATTTATGATTCATAGTTCATGATTCAATTCATGATTCAATTTATGATTCATGATTCATGATTCAATTCATGATTCATGATTCATGATTCGATTCATGATTCATGATTCAATTCATGATTCATGATTCATGATTCGATTTATGAATTATGAATCAATTCATGATTCAATTCATGATTCATGATTCATTTCATGATTCATTTCATGATTCATGATTCAATTCAAGATTCATGATTCAATTCATGATTCAATTCATGATTCATGATTCAACTCTTAAATCATGATTCATGATTCGAATTATGATTCATGATTAAATTCATGATTCATGATTTATGACTCAATTCATGGTTCATGAATATTTATTCAATTCATGATTTATTTCATGATTCATGATTCGATTCATGATTCATGATTCATGATTCAATTCATGATTCAATTCATGATTTATTTCATAATTCATGATTCGATTCATGATTCATTATTCATGATTCAATTCATGATTTATGATTTAATTCATGATTCATGATTCATGATTTAATTCCTGATTCATGATTCATGATTCGATTTATAATTCATGATTCAATTCATGATGCATGATTCAATTCGTGATTCATGATTCAATTCATGATTCATGATTCATTTCATGATTCATTTCATGATTCATGATTCCTGATTCAATTAATGAGTTATGATTAAATACATGATTCATTAATTCATTTCATTTCATGATTCAATTCATGATTCAATTCATGATTCAATTTATGATTCATAATTCATGATTCAATTCATGATTCAATTTATGATTAATGATTCATGATTCAATTCATGATTCATGATTCGATTTATGATTCATGATTCAATTCATGATTCATGATTCAATTCATGATTCATGATTCATTTCATGATTGATTTCATGATTCATGATTCAATTCAAGATTCATGATTTAATTCATGATTCATTTCATGATTCATGATTAATGATTCAATTCATGATTCAATTCATGATTCAACTTATGATTTATAATTCATGATTCAATTCATGATTCAATTCATGATTCATGATTCAATTCATGATTCATGATTCAATTCATGATTCATGATTCGATTCATGATTCATCATTCATCATTCAATTCATGATTCATGATTCAATTCATGATTCAATTTATGATTCATTGATTCCTGATTCAATTCATGATTCATGGTTCAATTCATGATTTCATGATTCAATTCATGATTCAATTCATGATTCAATTTATGATTCATGATTCAATTCAAGATTCATGATTCAATTCATGATTCATTATTCATGATTCAATTCATGATTCATGATTCAATTCATGAATCTTGATTCGATTCATGATTTATGTTTCAATTCATGATTCAATTCTTGATTCAATTCATAATTCAATTCATTATTTATGATTCAATGCATGATTCAATTCTTGATTCAATTCATAATTCAATTCATGATTCATGATTCGATTCATGATTCATGTTTGAATTCATGATTCAATTCATGATTCATTTCATGATTCATGATTCAATTCATGATTCATGATTCAATTCTTGGTTTATGATTCATTAATCATGATTCAATTCATGATACATGATTCAATTCATGATTCATGATTCATTTCATGATTCATGATTCAATTCATGATTCGATTCATGATTCATGAGTCAATTCATAAATTCATGATTCAATTCATGATTCATGATTCAATTCTTGATTCATGATTCATGATTTGAATTATGATTCATGATTTGAATTATGATTCATGATTAAATTCATGATTCATGTTTTATGATTCAATTCATGATTCATGATTTATTTCATGATTCAATTCATGGTTCATGAATCTTGATTCAATTCATGATTTATTTCATGATTCATGATTCGATTCATGATTCATGATTCAATTCATGATTCATGATTCATTTCATGATTCATTTCATGATTCATGATTCAATTCAAGATTCATGATTCAATTCATGATTCATTTCATGATTCATGATTAATGATTCAATTCATGATTCAATATATGATTCAACTTATGATTTATAATTCATGATTCAATTCATGATTCAATTCATGATTCATGATTCATGATTCAATTCATGATTCATGATTCAATTCATGATTAATGATTCAATTCATGATTCAACATTCATCATTCAATTCATGATTCATGATTCAATTCATGATTCAATTCATGATTTATTTCATGATTCATGATTCGATTCATGATTCATGATTCATAATTCAATTCATGATTCAATTCATGATTTATGATTCAATTCATGATTCATGATGCATGATTCAAATCGTGAATCATGATTCAATTAATGATTCATGATTCATTTCATGATTCATTTCATGATTCATGATTCCTGATTCAATTCATGATTCATGATTCAATTCATGATTCATGATTCATTTCATGATTCATGATTCAATTCATGATTCAATTCATGATTCAATTTATGATTCATAGTTCATGATTCAATTCATGATTCAATTTATGATTCATGATTCATGATTCAATTCATGATTCATAATTCATGATTTGATTCATAATTCATGATTCAATTCATGATTCATGATTCATTTCATGATTCATTTCATGATTCATGATTCAATTCAAGATTCATGATTCAATTCATGATTCATTTCATGATTCATTTCATTATCCATGATTCCTGATTCAATTCATGATTCATGATTCAATTGATGATTCTTGATTCATTTCATGATTCATGATTCATGATTCAATTCATAATTCATGATTCATGATTCAATTCATGACTCATGATTCAATTCATGAATCATGAATCGATTCATGATTCATGATTCAATTCATGATTCAATTCTTGTTTCAATTAATAATTCAATTCATAATTCATGATTCAATTCATGATTCATGATTCATGATTCAATGCATGATTCATGATTCATGATTCAATTCATGATTCAATTCATGATTTATTTCATAATTCATGATTCGATTCATGATTCATTATTCATGATTCAATTCATGATTTATGATTTAATTCATGATTCATGATTCATGATTTAATTCCTGATTCATGATTCATGATTCGATTTATAATTCATGATTCAATTCATGATGCATGATTCAATTCGTGATTCATGATTCAATTCATGATTCATGATTCATTTCATGATTCATTTCATGATTCATGATTCCTGATTCAATTAATGAGTTATGATTAAATACATGATTCATTAATTCATTTCATGATTCATGATTCAATTCTTGATTCAATTCATGATTCAATTTATGATTCATAATTCATGATTCAATTCATGATTCAATTTATGATTAATGATTCATGATTCAATTCATGATTCATGATTCATGATTCGATTTATGATTCATGATTCAATTCATGATTCATGATTCAATTCATGATTCATGATTCATTTCATGATTCATTTCATGATTCATGATTCAATTCAAGATTCATGATTTAATTCATGATTCATTCATGATTCATGATTAATGATTCAATTCATGATTCAATTCATGATTCAACTTATGATTTATAATTCATGATTCAATTCATGATTCATGATTCAATTCATCATTCATCATTCAATTCATGATTCATGATTCAATTCATGATTCAATTTATGATTCATGATTCCTGATTCAATTCATGATTCATGGTTCAATTCATGATTCATGATTCAATTCATGATTCAATTCATGATTCAATTTATGATTCATGATTCAATTCAAGATTCATGATTCAATTCATGATTCATTTATCATGATTCAATTCATGATTCATGATTCAATTCATGAATCTTGATTCGATTCATGATTTATGTTTCAATTCATGATTCAATTCTTGATTCAATTCATAATTCAATTCATTATTTATGATTCAATGCATGATTCAATTCTTGATTCAATTCATAATTCAATTCATGATTCATGATTCGATGATGATTCATGTTTGAATTCATGATTCAATTCATGATTCATTTCATGATTCATGATTCAATTCATGATTCATGATTCAATTCTTGGTTTATGATTCATGAATCATGATTCAATTCATGATACATGATTCAATTCATGATTCATGATTCATTTCATGATTCATGATTCAATTCATGATTCGATTCATGATTCATGAGTCAATTCATAAATTCATGATTCAATTCATGATTCATGATTCAATTCTTGATTCATGATTCATGATTTGAATTATGATTCATGATTTGAATTATGATTCATGATTAAATTCATGATTCATGTTTTATGATTCAATTCATGATTCATGATTTATTTCATGATTCAATTCATGGTTCATGAATCTTGATTCAATTCATGATTTAATTCATGATTCATGATTCGATTCATGATTCATGATTCAATTCATGATTCATGATTCATTTCATGATTCATTTCATGATTCATGATTCAATTCAAAATTCATGATTCAATTCATGATTCATTTCATGATTCATGATTAATGATTCAATTCATGATTCAATATATGATTTCAACTTATGATTTATAATTCATGATTCAATTCATGATTCAATTCATGATTCATGATTCATGATTCAATTCCATGATTCATCATTCCATCATTCAATTCATGATTCATGATTCAATTCATGATTCAATTCATGATTTATTTCATGATTCATGATTCGATTCATGATTCATGATTCATAATTCAATTCATGATTCAATTCATGATTTATGATTCAATTCATGATTCATGATGCATGATTCAAATCGTGATTCATGATTCAATTAATGATTCATGATCATTTCATGATTCATTTCATGATTCATGATTCCTGATTCAATTCATGATTCATGATTCAATTCATGATTCATGATTCATTTCATGATTCATGATTCATTTCATGATTCATGATTCAATTCATGATTCAATTCATGATTCAATTTATTATTCATGATTCATGATTCAATTCATGATTCATGATTCATGATTCGATTCATGATTCATGATTCAATTCATGATTCATGATTCATGATTCGATTTATGAATTATGAATCAATTCATGATTCAATTCATGATTCATGATTCATTTCATGATTCATTTCATGATTCATGATTCAATTCAAGATTCATGATTCAATTCATGATTCATTTCATGATTCATTTCATTATCCATGATTCCTGATTCAATTCATGATTCATGATTCAATTCATGATTCTTGATTCATTCATGATTCATGATTCAATTCATAATTCATGATTCATGATTCAATTCATGACTCATGATTCAATTCATGAATCATGATTCAATTCATGATTCATGATTCAATGCATGATTCAATTCTTGATTCAATTCATGATTAAATTCATGATTCATGATTCGATTCATGATTCATGTTTGAATTCATGATTCAATTCATGATTCATTTCTTGATTCATGATTCAATTCATGATTCAATTCATGATTCATGATTCGATTCATGATTCATGATTCATGATTCATGATTTAATTTATGATTCATGACTCATGATTCAATTCATAATTCATGATTCATGATTCAATTCATGATTCATGATTCATGATTCAATTCATGATTCATGATTCAATTCATGATTCAATTCATGATTTATTTCATGATTCATGATTCGATTCATGATTCATGATTCATGATTCAATTCATGATTCAATTCATGATTTATGATTCAATTTATGATTCATGATGCATGATTCAAATCGTGATTCATGATTCAATTAATGATTCATGATTCATTTCATGATTCATTTCATGATCATGATTCCTGATTCAATTCATGATTCATGATTCAATTCATGATTCATGATTCAATTCCATGATTCAT
Organism: Mixophyes fleayi; assembly: GCF_038048845.1. NCBI lineage: Eukaryota > Metazoa > Chordata > Amphibia > Anura > Limnodynastidae > Mixophyes > Mixophyes fleayi. Next base: position 28,863 of record NW_027446606.1, on the reverse strand, counting down.
GATTCATTTCATGATTCATGATTCAATTCATGATTCAATTCATGATTCAATTTATGATTCATAGTTCATGATTCAATTCATGATTCAATTTATGATTCATGATTCATGATTCAATTCATGATTCATGATTCATGATTCGATTCATGATTCATGATTCAATTCATGATTCATGATTCATGATTCGATTTATGAATTATGAATCAATTCATGATTCAATTCTTGATTCATGATTCATTTCATGATTCATTTCATGATTTATGATTCAATTCAAGATTCATGATTCAATTCATGATTCATTTCATGATTCATTTCATTATCCATGATTCCTGATTCAATTCAGTGATTCATGATTCAATTCATGATTCTTGATTCATTTCATGATTCATGATTCATGATTCAATTCATAATTCATGATTCATGATTCAATTCATGACTCATGATTCAATTCATGAATCATGAATCGATTCATGATTCATGATTCAATTCATGATTCAATTCTTGTTTCAATTAATAATTCAATTCATAATTCATGATTCAATTCATGATTCATGATTCATGATTCATGATTCATGTTTGAATTCATGATTCAATTCATGATTCATTTCTTGATTCATGATTCAATTCATGATTCATGATTCAATTCATGATTCATGATTCGATTCATGATTCATGATTCATGATTCATGATTTAATTTATGATTCATGACTCATGATTCAATTCATAATTCATGATTCATGATTCAATTCATGATTCATGATTCAATTCATGATTCATGATTCGATTCATGATTCATAATTCAATTCATGATTCATGATTCATGATTCAATTCATGATTCGATTCATGATTCATGATTCAATTCATGATTCATGATTCAATTCATGATTCATGATTCATGATTCGATTCATGATTCATGATTCATGATTCAATTCATGATTCATGATTCATGATTCAATTCATGATTCGATTCATGATTCATGTTTGAATTCATGATTCATTCATGATTCATTTCATGATTCATGATTCAATTCATGATTCATGATTCATTTCATGATTCATGATTCAATTCATGATTCAATTCATGATTCAATTTATGATTCATAGTTCATGATTCAATTCATGATTCAATTTATGATTCATGATTCATGATTCAATTCATGATTCATGATTCATGATTCGATTTATGAATTATGAATCAATTCATGATTCAATTCTTGATTCATGATTCATTTCATGATTCATTTCATGATTTATGATTCAATTCAAGATTCATGATTCAATTCATGATTCATTTCATGATTCATTTCATTATCCATGATTCCTGATTCAATTCATGATTCATGATTTCAATTCATGATTCTTGATTCATTTCATGATTCATGATTCATGATTCAATTCATAATTCATGATTCATGATTCAATTCATGACTCATGATTCAATTCATGAATCATGAATCGATTCATGATTCATGATTCAATTCATGATTCAATTCTTGTTTCAATTAATAATTCAATTCATAATTCATGATTCAATTCATGATTCATGATTCATGATTCATGATTCATGTTTGAATTCATGATTCAATTCATGATTCATTTCTTGATTCATGATTCAATTCATGATTCATGATTCAATTCATGATTCATGATTCGATTCATGATTCATGATTCATGATTCATGATTTAATTTATGATTCATGACTCATGATTCAATTCATAATTCATGATTCATGATTCAATTCATGATTCAATTCATGATTCATGATTCGATTCATGATTCATAATTCAATTCATGATTCATGATTCATGATTCAATTCATGATTCGATTCATGATTCATGATTCAATTCATGATTCATGATTCAATTCATGATTCATGATTCATGATTCGATTCATGATTCATGATTCATGATTCAATTCATGATTCATGATTCATGATTCAATTCATGATTCGATTCATGATTCATGTTTGAATTCATGATTCAATTCATGATTCATTTCATGATTCATGATTCAATTCATGATTCATGATTCAATTCATGATTCATGATTCGATTCATGATTCATGATTCATGATTCATGATTCATGATTTAATTTATGATTCATGACTCATGATTCAATTCATAATTCATGATTCATGATTCAATTCATGATTCATGATTCAATTCATGATTCATGATTCGATTCATGATTCATAATTCAATTCATGATTCATGATTCGATATATGATTCATGATTAAATTCATGATTCATAATTTATGATTCAATTCATGATTCATGACTCATGATTCAATTCATGATTCGATTCATGATTCATGATTCAATTCATGATTCATGATTTGATTCATAATTCATGATTCAATTTTTAATTCATGATTCGATTCATGATTCATGATTAAATTTATGATTCATGATTTATGATTCAATTCATGATTCATGATTTATTTCATGATTCAATTCATGGTTCATGAATCTTGATTTAATTCATGATTTATTTCATGATTCATGATTCGATTCATAATTCATGATTCATGATTCAATTCATGATTCAATTCATTATTTATTTCATGATTCATGATTCGATTCATGATTCAATTCAGGATTTATGATTCAATTCATGATTCATGATTCATTTCATGATTCATTTCATGATTCATGATTCGATTTATGATTCATGATTCAATTCATGATGCATGATTCAATTCGTGATTCATGATTCAATTCATGATTCATGATTAATTTCATGATTAATTTCATGATTCATTTCATGATTCATGATTCCTGATTCAATTCATGATTCATGATTCAATTCATGATTCATGATTCATTTCATGATTCATGATTCAATTCATGATTCGATTCATGATTCATGATTCAATTCATGATTCATGATTCATGATTCGAATTATGATTCATGATTAAATTCATGATTCATGATTTATGATTCAATTCATGATTCATGATTTATTTCATGATTCAATTCATGGTTCATGAATCTTGATTCAATTCATGATTTATTTCATGATTCATGATTCGATTCATGATTCATGATTCATGATTCAATTCATGATTCAATTCATGATTTATTTCATGATTCATGATTCGATTCATGATTCATGATTCAATTCTTGATTCATGATTCATGATTTAATTCATGATTCATGATTCAATTCATGAATCATGATTCGATTCATGATTCATGATTCGATTCTTGATTCATGATTCAATTCATGATTCATGATTCAATTCTTGAATCATGATTCATGATTCGAATTATGATTCATGATTAAATTCATGATTCATGATTTATGATTCAATTCATGGTTCATGAATCTTTATTCAATTCATGATTTATTTCATGATTCATGATTCGATTCATGATTCATGATTCATGATTCAATTCATGATTCAATTCATGATTTATTTCATAATTCATGATTCGATTCATGATTCATTATTCATGATTCAATTCATGATTTATGATTTAATTCATGATTCATGATTCATGATTTAATTCCTGATTCATGATTCATGATTCGATTTATAATTCATGATTCAATTCATGATGCATGATTCAATTCGTGATTCATGATTCAATTCATGATTCATGATTCAATTCATGATTCATGATTCAATTCATGATTCATGATTCATTTCATGATTCATTTCATGATTCATGATTCCTGATTCAATTAATGAATTATGATTAAATACATGATTCATTAATTCATTTCATGATTCATGATTCAATTCATGATTCAATTTATGATTAATGATTCATGATTCAATTCATGATTCATGATTCATGATTCATGATTCAATTCATGATTCATGATTCAATTCATGATTCATGATTCATTTCATGATTCATTTCATGATTCATGATTCAATTCAAGATTCATGATTCAATTCATGATTCAATTCAAGATTCATGATTCAATTCATGATTCATTTCATGATTCATGATTAATGATTCAATTCATGATTCAATTCATGATTCAACTTATGATTTATAATTCATGATTCAATTCATGATTCAATTCATGATTCATGATTCAATTCATGATTCATGATTCAATTCATGATTCATGATTCGATTCATGATTCATCATTCATCATTCAATTCATGATTCATGATTCAATTCATGATTCAATTTATGATTCATGATTCCTGATTCAATTCATGATTCATGGTTCAATTCATGATTCATGATTCAATTCATGATTCAATTCATGATTCAATTTATGATTCATGATTCAATTCAAGATTCATGATTCAATTCATGATTCATTATTCATGATTCAATTCATGATTCATGATTCAATTCATGAATCTTGATTCGATTCATGATTTATGTTTCAATTCATGATTCAATTCTTGATTCAATTCATAATTCAATTCATGATTTATGATTCAATGCATGATTCAATTCTTGATTCAATTCATAATTCAATTCATGATTCGATTCATGATTCATGTTTGAATTCATGATTCAATTCATGATTCATTTCATGATTCATGATTCAATTCATGATTCATGATTCAATTCTTGGTTTATGATTCATGAATCATGATTCAATTCATGAAACATGATTCAATTCATGATTCATGATTCATTTCATGATTCATGATTCAATTCATGATTCGATTCATGATTCATGAGTCAATTCATAAATTCATGATTCAATTCATGATTCATGATTCAATTCTTGATTCATGATTCATGATTTGAATTATGATTCATGATTTGAATTATGATTCATGATTAAATTCATGATTCATGTTTTATGATTCAATTCATGATTCATGATTTATTTCATGATTCAATTCATGGTTCATGAATCTTGATTCAATTCATGATTTATTTCATGATTCATGATTCGATTCATGATTCATGATTCAATTCATGATTCAATTCATGATTTATGATTCAATTCATGATTCATGATTCATGATTTAATTTATGATTCACGATTCATGATTCATGATTTGATTTATAATTCATGATTCAATTCATGATGCATGATTCAATTTGTGATTCATGATTTAATTCATGATTCATTTCATGATTCATTTCATGATTCATGATTCATGATTCAATTCATGATTTATGAGTCAATTCATGATTCATGATTCATTTCATGATTCATGATTTAATTCATGATTCAATTCATGATTCAATTTATGATTCATAATTCATGATTTAATTCATGATTCAATTCATGATTCAATTTATGATTCATGATTCAATTCATGATTCATGATTCAATTCATGATTCATGATTCAATGCATGATTCAATTCTTGATTCAATTCATAATTCAATTAATGATTCATGATTTAATTCATGATTCGATTTATGATTCATGATTCATGATTCGATATATGATTCATGATTAAATTCATGATTCATAACTTATGATTCAATTCATGATTCATGATTCATGATTCAATTCATGATTCGATTCATGATTCATGATTTAATTCATGATTCATGATTTGATTCATGATTCATGATTCAATTTTTAATTCATGATTCGATTCATGATTCATTATTAAATTTATGATTCATGATTTATGATTCAATTCATTATTTATTTCATGATTCATGATTCGATTCATGATTCATGATTCAAAATTCAATTCATGATTCAATTCAGGATTTATGATTCAATTCATGATTCATGATTCATTTCATGATTCATTTCATGATTCATGATTCGATTTATGATTCATGATTCAATTCATGATGCATGATTCAATTCGTGATTCATGATTCAATTCATGATTCATGATTCATTTCATGATTCATTTCATGATTCATGATTCCTGATTCAATTCATGATTCATGATTCGATTCATGATTCATGATTCAATTCATGATTCATGATTTATTTCATGATTCAATTCATGGTTCATGAATCTTGATTCATTTCATGATTTATTTCATGATTCATGATTTGATTCATGATTCATGATTCATGATTCAATTCATGATTCAATTCTTGATTTATTTCATGATTCATGATTCGATTCATGATTCATGATTCAATTCTTGATTTATGATTCATGATTCATGATTTAATTCATGATTAATGATTTAATTCATGATTCATGATTCGATTCATGATTCATGATTAAATTCATGATTCATGATTCAATTCTTGAATCATGATTCATGATTCGAATTATGATTCATGATTAAATTCATGATTCATGATTTATGATTCATTTCATGATTCATAAATCATTATTCAATTCATGATTTATTTCATGATTCATGATTCGATTCATGATTCATGATTCATGATTCAATTCATGATTTATTTCATAATTCATGATTCGATTCATGATTCATGCATGATTCATGATTCAATTCATGATTCAATTCATGATTTATGATTCAATTCATGATTTATGATTCATGATTTAATTCCTGATTTATGATTCATGATTCGATTTATAATTCATGATTCAATTCATGATGCATGATTCGATGCGTGATTCATGATTCAATTCATGATTCATGATTCATTTCATGATTCATTTCATGATTCATGATTCCTGATTCAATTCATGATTCATGATTCAATACATGATTTATGATTCATTTCATGATTCATGATTCAATTCATGATTCAATTCATGATTCAATTCATGATTCAATTTATGATTCATAATTCATGATTCAATTCATGATTCAATTTATGATTAATGATTCATGATTCAATTCATGATTCATGATTCATGATTCGATTCATGATTCATGATTCAATTCATGATTCATGATTCAATTCATGATTCGTGATTCATGATTCATGATTCAATTCATGATTCATGATTCAATTCCTGATTCATGATTCAATGCATTAATCAATTCTTGATTCAATTCATGATTTATGATTCAATTCATGATTTATGATTCATGATTTAATTCCTGATTCATGATTCATGATTCATGATTCGATTTATAATTCATGATTCAATTCATGATGCATGATTCAATTCATGATTCAATGCATGATTCAATTCTTGATTCAATTCATGATTTATGATTCAATTCATGATTCATGATTCATGATTTAATTCCTGATTCATGATTCATGATTCATGATTCGATTTATAATTCATGATTCAATTCATGATGCATGATTCAATTCGTGATTCATGATTCATGATTCGATTTATAATTCATGATTCAATTCATGATGCATGATTCAATTCGTGATTCATGATTCAATTCATGATTCATGATTCATTTCATGATTCATTTCATGATTCATGATTCCTGATTCAATTCATGATTCATGATTCAACACATGATTCATGATTCATTTCATGATTCATGATTCAATTCATGATTCAATTCATGATTCAATTTATGATTCATAATTCATGATTCAATTCATGATTCAATTTATGATTAATGATTCATGATTCAATTCATGATTCATGATTCATGATTCAATTCATGATTCATGGTTGAATTCGGGATTCATGATTCAATTCATGATTCGTGATCCATGATTCATGATTCAATTCATGATTCATGATTCATGATTCATAATTCAAGTAATGATTCATGATTCGATTCATGATTCATGTTTGAATTCATGATTCAATTCATGATTCCTTTCATGATTCATGATTCAATTCATGATTCATGATTCAATTCTTGATTTATGATTCATGATTCATGATTCAATTCATGATACATGATTTAATTCATGATTCATGATTCATTTCTTGATTCATGATTCAATTCATGATTCGATTAATGAATCATGAGTCAATTCATAAATTCATGATTCGATTCATGATTTATGATTCAATTCATGATTCATGATTTATTTCATGATTCAATTCATGGTTCATGAATCTTGATTTAATTCATGATTTATTTCATGATTCATGATTCGATTCATGATTCATGATTCAATTCATGATTCAATTCATGATTTATGATTTAATTCATGATTCATGATTCATGATTTAATTCATGATTCATGATTCATGATTCATGATTCATGATTCAATTCATGATTTATGAGTCAATTCATGATTCATGATTCATTTCATGATTCATGATTTAATTCATGATTCAATTCATGATTCAATTTATGATTCATAATTCATGATTCAATTCATGATTCAATTCATGATTCATGATTCATGATTCAATTCATGATTCATGATTCAATTCAGGATTCATGATTCAATGCATGATTCAATTCTTGATTCAATTCATAATTCAATTAATGATTCATTATTCAATTCATGATTCGATTCATGATTCATGATTCAATTCATGATTCATGATTCGGTTCATGATTTATAATTCAATTCATGATTCATGATTCATTTCATGATTCATTTCATGATTCATGATTCGATTTATGATTCATGATTCAATTCATGATGCATGATTCAATTCGTGATTCATGATTCAATTCATGATTCATGATTCATTTCATGATTCATTTCATGATTCATTTCATGATTCATGATTCCTGATTCAATTCATGATTCATGATTCGATTCATGATTCATGATTCAATTCATGATTCATGATTTATTTCATGATTCAATTCATGGTTCATGAATCTTGATTCATTTCATGATTTATTTCATGATTCATGATTTGATTCATGATTCATGATTCATGATTCAATTCATGATTCAATTCTTGATTTATTTCATGATTCATGATTCGATTCATGATTCATGATTCAATTCTTGATTTATGATTCATGATTCATGATTTAATTCATGATTAATGATTTAATTCATGATTCATGATTTGATTCATGATTCATGATTAAATTCATGATTCATGATTCAATTCTTGAATCATGATTCATGATTCGAATTATGATTCATGATTAAATTCATGATTCATGATTTATGATTCATTTCATGATTCATAAATCATTATTCAATTCATGATTTATTTCATGATTCATGATTCGATTCATGATTCATGATTCATGATTCAATTCATGATTCAATTCATGATTTATTTCATAATTCATGATTCGATTCATGATTCATGCATGATTCATGATTCAATTCATGATTCAATTCATGATTTATGATTCAATTCATGATTTATGATTCATGATTTAATTCCTGATTTATGATTCATGATTCGATTTATAATTCATGATTCAATTCATGATGCATGATTCGATTCGTGATTCATGATTCAATTCATGATTCATGATTCATTTCATGATTCATTTCATGATTCATGATTCCTGATTCAATTCATGATTCATGATTCAATACATGATTTATGATTCATTTCATGATTCATGATTCAATTCATGATTCAATTCATGATTCAATTCATGATTCAATTTATGATTCATAATTCATGATTCAATTCATGATTCAATTTATGATTAATGATTCATGATTCAATTCATGATTCATGATTCATGATTCGATTCATGATTCATGATTCAATTCATGATTCATGATTCAATTCATGATTCGTGATTCATGATTCATGATTCAATTCATGATTCATGATTCAATTCCTGATTCATGATTCAATGCATTAATCAATTCTTGATTCAATTCATGATTTATGATTCAATTCATGATTTATGATTCATGATTTAATTCCTGATTCATGATTCATGATTCATGATTCGATTTATAATTCATGATTCAATTCATGATGCATGATTCAATTCATGATTCAATGCATGATTCAATTCTTGATTCAATTCATGATTTATGATTCACTTCATGATTCATGATTCATGATTTAATTCCTGATTCATGATTCATGATTCATGATTCGATTTATAATTCATGATTCAATTCATGATGCATGATTCAATTCGTGATTCATGATTCATGATTCGATTTATAATTCATGATTCAATTCATGATGCATGATTCAATTCGTGATTCATGATTCAATTCATGATTCATGATTCATTTCATGATTCATTTCATGATTCATGATTCCTGATTCAATTCATGATTCATGATTCAACACATGATTCATGATTCATTTCATGATTCATGATTCAATTCATGATTCAATTCATGATTCAATTTATGATTCATAATTCATGATTCAATTCATGATTCAATTTATGATTAATGATTCATGATTCAATTCATGATTCATGATTCATGATTCAATTCATGATTCATGGTTGAATTCGGGATTCATGATTCAATTCATGATTCGTGATTCATGATTCATGATTCAATTCATGATTCATGATTCATGATTCATAATTCAAGTAATGATTCATGATTCGATTCATGATTCATGTTTGAATTCATGATTCAATTCATGATTCCTTTCATGATTCATGATTCAATTCATGATTCATGATTCAATTCTTGATTTATGATTCATGATTCATGATTCAATTCATGATACATGATTTAATTCATGATTCATGATTCATTTCTTGATTCATGATTCAATTCATGATTCGATTAATGAATCATGAGTCAATTCATAAATTCATGATTCGATTCATGATTTATGATTCAATTCATGATTCATGATTTATTTCATGATTCAATTCATGGTTCATGAATCTTGATTCAATTCATGATTTATTTCATGATTCATGATTCGATTCATGATTCATGATTCAATTCATGATTCAATTCATGATTTATGATTTAATTCATGATTCATGATTTAATTCATGATTCATGATTCATGATTCATGATTCATGATTCAATTCATGATTTATGAGTCAATTCATGATTCATGATTCATTTCATGATTCATGATTTAATTCATGATTCAATTCATGATTCAATTTATGATTCATAATTCATGATTCAATTCATGATTCAATTCATGATTCATGATTCATGATTCAATTCATGATTCATGATTCAATTCAGGATTCATGATTCAATGCATGATTCAATTCTTGATTCAATTCATAATTCAATTAATGATTCATTATTCAATTCATGATTCGATTCATGATTCATGATTCAATTCATGATTCATGATTCGGTTCATGATTTATAATTCAATTCATGATTCATGATTCATGATTCAATTCATGATTCGATTCATGATTCATGATTCAATTCATGATTCATGATTCAATTCGTGAGTCATGATTCATGATTCATGATTCGATTCATGATTCATGATTCATGATTCGATTCATGATTCATGATTCATGATTCAATTCATGATTCATGATTCATGATTCAAATCATGATTCGATTCATGATTCATGATTCATGATTCAATATATGATTCATGATTAAATTCATGATGAATAATTTATGATTCAATTCATGATTCATGATTCATGATTCGATATATGATTCATGATTAAATTCATGATTCATAATTTATGATTCAATTCATGATTCATGATTCATGATTCAATTCATGATTCGATTCATGATTCATGATTCAATTCATGATTCATGATTTGATTCATGATTCATGATTCAATTTTTAATTCATAATTCGATTCATGATTCATGATTAAATTTATGATTCATGATTTATGAGTCAATTCATGATTCATGATTTATTTCATGATTCAATTCATGGTTCATGAATCTTGATTCAATTCATGATTCAATTCATTATTTATTTCATGATTCGATTCATGATTCATGATTCAATTCATGACTCAAGATTCAATTCATGATTCATTTCATGATTCATGATTCGATTTGATTCATGATTCAATTCGTGATTCATGATTCAATTAATGATTCATGATTCATTTCATGAGTCATTTCATGATTCATTTCATGATTAATGATTCATGATTCATTTCATGAGTCATTTCATGATTCATTTCATGATTCATGATTCATGATTCAATTCATGATTCATGATTCATTTCATGATTCATGATTCAATTCATGATTCGATTCATGATTTATGATTCATTTCATGATTCATGATTCAATTCATGATTCGATTCATGATTTATGATTCAATTCATGATTCATGATTCATGATTCAATTCATGATTCATGATTCATGATTCGAATTATGATTCATGATTAAATTCATGATTCATGATTTATGATTCAATTCATGATTCATGATTTATTTCATGATTCAATTCATGGTTCATGAATCTTGATTCAATTCATGATTTATTTCATGATTCATGATTCGATTCATGATTCATGATTCAATTCTTGATTTATGATTCATGATTCATGATTTAATTCATGATTCATAATTCAATTCATGATTCATGATTCGATTCATGATTCATGATTTATGATTCAATTCATGGTTCATGAATCTTTATTGAATTCATGATTTATTTCATGATTCATGATTCGATTCATGATTCATGATTCATGATTCAATTCATGATTCAATTCATTATTTATTTCATAAATCATGATTCGATTCATGATTCATGATTCATGATTCAATTCATGATTCAATTCATGATTTATGAATCTTGATTCAATTCATGATTTATTTCATGATTCATGATTCGATTCATGATTCATGATTCAATTCATGATTCAATTCATGATTTATGATTTAATTCATGATTCATGATTCATGATTTAATTCATGATTCATGATTCATGATTCATGATTCATGATTCAATTCATGATTTATGAGTCAATTCATGATTCATGATTCATTTCATGATTCATGATTTAATTCATGATTCAATTCATGATTCAATTTATGATTCATAATTCATGATTCAATTCATGATTCAATTCATGATTCATGATTCATGATTCAATTCATGATTCATGATTCAATTCAGGATTCATGATTCAATGCATGATTCAATTCTTGATTCAATTCATAATTCAATTAATGATTCATTATTCAATTCATGATTCGATTCATGATTCATGATTCAATTCATGATTCATGATTCGGTTCATGATTTATAATTCAATTCATGATTCATGATTCATGATTCAATTCATGATTCGATTCATGATTCATGATTCAATTCATGATTCATGATTCAATTCGTGAGTCATGATTCATGATTCATGATTCGATTCATGATTCATGATTCATGATTCGATTCATGATTCATGATTCAATTCATGATTCATGATTCATGATTCAAATCATGATTCGATTCATGATTCATGATTCATGATTCAATATATGATTCATGATTAAATTCATGATGAATAATTTATGATTCAATTCATGATTCATGATTCATGATTCGATATATGATTCATGATTAAATTCATGATTCATAATTTATGATTCAATTCATGATTCATGATTCATGATTCAATTCATGATTCGATTCATGATTCATGATTCAATTCATGATTCATGATTTGATTCATGATTCATGATTCAATTTTTAATTCATAATTCGATTCATGATTCATGATTAAATTTATGATTCATGATTTATGAGTCAATTCATGATTCATGATTTATTTCATGATTCAATTCATGGTTCATGAATCTTGATTCAATTCATGATTCAATTCATTATTTATTTCATGATTCGATTCATGATTCATGATTCAATTCATGACTCAAGATTCAATTCATGATTCATTTCATGATTCATGATTCGATTTGATTCATGATTCAATTCGTGATTCATGATTCAATTAATGATTCATGATTCATTTCATGAGTCATTTCATGATTCATTTCATGATTAATGATTCATGATTCATTTCATGAGTCATTTCATGATTCATTTCATGATTCATGATTCATGATTCAATTCATGATTCATGATTCATTTCATGATTCATGATTCAATTCATGATTCGATTCATGATTTATGATTCATTTCATGATTCATGATTCAATTCATGATTCGATTCATGATTTATGATTCAATTCATGATTCATGATTCATGATTCAATTCATGATTCATGATTCATGATTCGAATTATGATTCATGATTAAATTCATGATTCATGATTTATGATTCAATTCATGATTCATGATTTATTTCATGATTCAATTCATGGTTCATGAATCTTGATTCAATTCATGATTTATTTCATGATTCATGATTCGATTCATGATTCATGATTCAATTCTTGATTTATGATTCATGATTCATGATTTAATTCATGATTCATAATTCAATTCATGATTCATGATTCGATTCATGATTCATGATTTATGATTCAATTCATGGTTCATGAATCTTTATTGAATTCATGATTTATTTCATGATTCATGATTCGATTCATGATTCATGATTCATGATTCAATTCATGATTCAATTCATTATTTATTTCATAAATCATGATTCGATTCATGATTCATGATTCATGATTCAATTCATGATTCAATTCATGATTTATGATTTAATTCATTATTCATGATTCATGATTTAATTCCTGATTCATGATTCATGATTCATGATTCGATTTATAATTCATGATTCAATTCATGATGCATGATTCAATTCGTGATTCATGATTCAATTCATGATTCATAATTCATTTCATGATTCATTTCATGATTCATGATTCCTGATTCAATTCATGATTCATGATTCAATACATGATTCATGATTCATTCCATGATTCATGATTAAATTCATGATTCAATTCATGATTCAATTCATGATTCATAATTCATAATTCAATTCATGATTCAATTTATGATTCATGATTCATGATTCGATTCATGATTCATGATTCAATTCATGATTCATGATTCAATTCATAATTCGTGATTCATGATTCATGATTCAATTCATGATTCATGATTCGATTCATGATTCATGATTCATGATTCAATTCATAATTCATGATTCGATTTATGATTCATGATTCAATTCATGATTCAATTCATGATTCATGATTTAATTCATGATTCAGGATTCATTTCATGATTCATTTCATGATTCATGATTCAATTCAAGATTCATGATTCAATTCATGATTCAATTCATGATTCATTTCATGATTCATTTCATGATTCATGATTAATTATTCAATTCATGATTCAATTCATGATTCAACTTATGATTTATAATTCATGATTCAATTCATGATTCAATTCATGATTCATGATTCATGATTCAATTCATGATTCAATTCATGATTCATGATTCGATTCATGATTCATCATTCATCATTCAATTCATGATTCATGATTCAATTCATGATTCAATTCATGATTTATTTCATGATTCATGATTCGATTCATGATTCATGATTCATGATTCAATTCATGATTCAATTCATGATTTATGATTCAATTCATGATTCATGATGCATGATTCAATTCGTAATTCATGATTCAATTCATGATTCATGATTCATTTCATGATTCATTTCATGATTCATGATTCCTGATTCAATTAATGATTCATGATTCAATTCATAATTCATCATTCATCATTCAATTCATGATTCATGATTCAATTCATGATTTAATTTATGATTCATGATTCCTGATTAAAATTCATGATTCATGATTCAATTCATGATTCATGATTCCTTTCATGATTCATGATTCAATTCATGATTCAATTCATGATTCAATTCATGATTCATGATTCAATTCATGATTCAATTCATGATTCAACTTATGATTTATAATTCATGATTCAATTCATGATTCATGATTCATGATTCAATTCATGATTCATGATTCAATTCATGAATCATGATTCGATTCATGATTTATGTTTCAATTCATGATTCAATTCTTGATTCAATTCCTAATTCAATTCATTATTCATGATTCGATTCATGATTCATGTTTGAATTCATGATTCAATTCATGATTCATTTCATCATTCATGATTCAATTAATGATTCATTATTCGATTCATGATTCATGATTCATGATTCAATTCATGATTCATGATTCAATGCATGGATCAATTCTTGATTCAATTCATGATTTATGATTCAATTCATGATTTATGATTCATGATTTAATTCCTGATTCATGATTCATGATTCATGATTCGATTAATATTCATGATTCAATTCATGATGCATGATTCAATTCATGATTCATGATTCAATTCATGATTCATGATTCAATGCATGATTCAATTCTTGATTCAATTCATGATTTATGATTCAATTCATGATTTATGATTCATGTTTTAATTCCTGATTCATGATTCATGATTCATGATTCGATTTATAATTCATGATTCAATTCATGATGCATGATTCAATTCATGATTCATGATTCAATTCATGATTCATGATTCAAGGCATGATTGAATTCTTGATTCAATTCATGATTTATGATTCAATTCATGATTTATGATTCATGATTTAATTCCTGATTCATGTTTCATGATTCATGATTCGATTTATAATTCATGATTCAATTCATGATGCATGATTCAATTCGTGATTCATGATTCAATTCATGATTCATGATTCATTCATGATTCATTTCATGATTCATGATTCCTGATTCAATTCATGATTCATGATTCAATACATGATTCAAGATTCATTTCATGATTCATGATTCAATTCATGATTCAATTCATGATTTAATTTATGATTCATAATTCATGATCCAATTCATGATTCGATTTATGATTAATGATTCATGATTCAATTCATGATTCATGATTCATGATTCGATTCATGATTCATGATTCAATTCATGATTCGTGATTCATGATTCATGATTCAATTCATGATTCGTGATTCATGATTCAATTAATGATTCATGATTCGATTCATGATTCATGTTTAAATTCATGATTCAATTCATGATTCCTTTCATGATTCATGATTCAATTCATGATTCATGATTCAATTCTTGATTTATGATTCATGATTCATGATTCAATCATGATACATGATTCAATTCATGATTCATTTCATGATTCATGATTCAATTCATGATTCGATACATGATTCATGAGTCAATTCATAAATTCATGATTCGATTCATGATTCATGATTCGATTCATGATTTATGATTCAATTCATGATTCATGATTTATTTCATGATTCAATTCATGGTTCATGAATCTTGATTCAATTCATGATTTATTTCATGATTCATGATTCTAATCATGATTCATGATTCAATTCATGATTCAATTCATGATTTATGATTCAATTCATGATTCATGATTCATGATTTAATTCATGATTCATGATTCAATTCATGATGCATGATTCAATTTGTGATTCATGATTTAATTCATGATTCATTTCATGATTCATGATTCATGATTCAATTCATGATTCATGATTCAATGGATGAATCAATTCTTGATTCAATTCTGATTTATGATTCAATTCATGATTTATGATTCATGATTTAATTCCTGATTCATGATTCATGATTCGATTTATAATTCATGATTCAATTCATGATGCATGATTCAATTCGTGATTCATGATTCAATTCATGATTCATGATTCATTTCATGATTCATTTCATGATTCATGATTCCTGATTCCAATTCATGATTCATGATTCAATACATGATTCATGATTCATTTCATGATTCATGATTCAATTCATGATTCAATTCATGATTCAATTATGATTCATAATTCATGATTCAATTCATGATTCAATTTATGATTAATGATTCATTATTCAATTCATGATTCATGATTCGATTCATGATTCATTATTCAATTCATGATTCATGATTCAATTCATGATTCGTGATTCATGATTCATGATTCAATTCATGATTCGTGATTCATGTTTCATGATTCAATTAATGATTCATGATTCGATTCATGATTCATGTTTGAATTCATGATTCAATTCATGATTCCTTTCATGATTCATGATTCAATTCATGATTCATGATTCAATTCTTGATTTATGATTCATGATTCATGATTCAATTCATGATACATGATTCAATTCATGATTCATGATTCATTTCATGATTCATGATTCAATTCATGATTCGATTCATGATTCATGAGTCAATTCATAAATTCATGATTCGATTCATGATTTATGATTCAATTCATGATTCATGATTTATTTCATGATTCAAATCATGGTTCATGAATCTTGATTCAATTCATGATTTATTTCATGATTCATGATTCGATTCATGATTCATGATTCAATTCATGATTCAATTCATGATTTATGATTCAATTCATGATTCATGATTTAATTCATGATTCATGATTCATGATTCATGATTTGATTTATAATTCATGATTCAATTTATGATGCATGATTCAATTTGTGATTCATGATTTAATTCATGAATCATTTCATGATTCATGATTCATGATTCAATTCATGATTCATGATTCAATTCAGGATTCATGATTCAATGCATGATTCAATTCTTGATTCAATTCATAATTCAATTAATGATTCTTGATTCAATTCATGATTCGATTCATGATTCATGATTCAATTCATGATTCATGATTCGATTCATGATTCATAATTCAATTCATGATTCATGATTCAATTCATGATTCGATTCATGATTCATGATTCAATTCATGAGTCATGATTCATGATTCATGATTCGATTCATGATTCATGATTCGATTCATGATTCATGATTCATGATTCAATTCATGATTCATGATTCATGATTCAATTCATGATTCGATTCATGATTCATGATTCATGATTCGATATATGATTCATGATTAAATTCATGATGAATAATTTATGATTCAATTCATGATTCATGATTCATGATTCGATATATGATTCATGATTAAATTCATGATTCATAATTTATGATTCAATTCATGATTCATGATTCATGATTCAATTCATGATTCGATTCATGATTCATGATTCAATTCATAATTCATGATTTTATTCATGATTCATGATTCAATTTTTAATTCATGATTCGATTCATGATTCCTGATTAAATTTATGATTCATGATTTATGATTCAATTCATGATTCATGATTTATTTCATGATTCAAATCATGGTTCACGAATCTTGATTCAATTCATGATTTATTTCATGATTCATGATTCGATTCATGATTCATGATTCAATTCATGATTCAATTCATTATTTATTTCATGATTCATGATTCGATTCATGATTCATGATTCAATTCATGACTCAAGATTCAATTCATGATTCATTTCATGATTCATGATTCGATTTATGATTCATGATTCAATTCGTGATTCATGATTCATGACTCAATTCATGAATCATGATTCTATTCATGATTCATGATTGAATTCATGATTCAATTCTTGTTTCAATTAATAATTCAATTAATGATTCATGATTCAATTCATGATTCATGATTCATGATTCAATGCATGATTCATGATTCATGATTCAATGCATGATTCAATTCTTGATTCAATTCATGATTAAATTCATGATTCATGATTCGATTCATGATTCATGTTTAATTCATAATTCAATTCATGATTAATTTCATGATTCATGATTCAATTCATGATTCATGATTCAATTCATGATTCATGATTCGATTCATGATTCATGATTCATGATTCAATTCATGATTCATGATTAATTTCATGATTCATGATTTAATTTATGATTCATGACTCATGATTCAATTCATAATTTATGATTCATGATTCAATTCATGATTCATGATTCAATTCATGATTCATGATTCGATTCATGATTCATAATTCAATTCATGATTCATGATTCATGATTCAATTCAAGATTTGATTCATGATTCATGATTCAATTCATGATTCATGATTCAATTCATGAGTCATGATTCATGATTCAATTCATGATTCATGATTCATGATTCGATTCATGATTCATGATTCATGATTCATGATTCGATTCATGATTCATGATTCATGATTCAATTCATGATTCATGATTCATGATTCAATTCATGATTCGATTCATGATTCATGATTCGATATATGATTCATGATTAAATTCATGATTCATAATTTATGATTCAATTCATGATTCATGATTCATGATTAAATTCATGATTCGATTCATGATACATGATTAAATTTATGATTCATGATTTATGATTCAATTCATGATTCATGATTTATTTCATGATTCAATTCATGGTTCATGAATCTTGATTCAATTCATGATTTATTTCATGATTCATGATTCGATTCATAATTCATGATTCATGATTCAATTCATTATTTATTTCATGATTCATGATTCGATTCATGATTCATGATTTATGATTCAATTCATGATTCAATTCAGGATTTATGATTCAATTCATGATTCATGATTCATTTCATGATTCATTTCATGATTCATGATTCGATTTATGATTCATGATTCAATTCATGATGCATGATTCAATTCGTGATTCATGATTCAATTCATGATTCATGATTCATTTCATGATTCATTTCATGATTCCTGATTTAATTCATGATTCATGATTCAATTCATGATTCATAATTCATTTCATGATTCATGATTCAATTAATGATTCAATTCATGATTTATGATTCAATTCATGATTCATGATTCGATTCATGATTCATGATTCAATTCATGATTCATGATTCATGATTCGAATTATGATTCATGATTAAATTCATGATTCATGATTTATGATTCAATTCATGATTCATGATTTATTTCATGATTCAATTCATGGTTCATGAATCTTGATTCAATTCATGATTTATTTCATGATTCATGATTTGATTCATGATTCATGATTCATGATTCAATTCATGATTCAATTCATGATTTATTTTATGATTCATGATTCGATTCATGATTCATGATTCAATTCTTGATTTATGATTCATGATTCATGATTTAATTCATGATTCATGATTTAATTCATGATTCAATTCATGGTTCATAAATCTTGATTCAATTCATGATTTATTTCATGATTCATGATTCGATTCATGATTCATGATTCAATTCATGATTCAATTCATGATTTATGATTCAATTCATGATTCATGATTCATGATTTAATTTATGATTCATGATTCATGATTCATGATTTGATTTATAATTCATGATTCAATTCATGATGCATGATTCAATTTGTGATTCATGATTTAATTCATGATTCATTTCATGATTCATGATTCATGATTCAATTCATGATTTATGAGTCAATTCATGATTCATGATTCATTTCATGATTCATGATTTAATTCATGATTCAATTCATGATTCAATTTATGATTCATAATTCATGATTCAATTCATGATTCATAATTTAATTCTTGATTCAATTCATAATTCAATTAATGATTCATGATTTAATTCATGATTCGATTCATGATTCATGATTCATGATTCGATATATGATTCATGATTAAATTCATGATTCATAATTTATGATTCAATTCATGATTCATGATTCATGATTCAATTCATGATTCGATTCATGATTCATGATTTAATTTATGATTCATGATTTATGATTCAATTCATTATTTATTTCATGATTCATGATTCGATTCATGATTCATGATTCATTTCATGATTCATTTCATGATTCATGATTCGATTTATGATTCATGATTCAATTCATGATGCATGATTCAATTCGTGATTCATGATTCAATTCATGATTCATGATTCATTTCATGATTCATTTCATGATTCATGATTCCTGATTCAATTCATGATTCATGATTCAATTCATGATTCATGATTCATTTCATGATTCATGATTCAATTCATGATTCGATTCATGATTTATGATTCAATTCATGATTCATGATTCGATTCATGATTCATGATTCAATTCATGATTCATGATTTATTTCATGATTCAATTCATGGTTCATGAATCTTGATTCAATTCATGATTTATTTCATGATTCATGATTTGATTCATGATTCATGATTCATGATTCAATTCATGATTTAATTCATGATTCATGATTTGATTCATGATTCATGATTTGATTCATGATTCGATTCATGATTCATGATTCAATTCTTGATTTATGATTCATGATTCATGATTTAATTCATGATTAATGATTTAATTCATGATTCATGATTTGATTCATGATTCAATTCATGATTCATGATTCAATTCTAGAATCATGATTCATGATTCGAATTATGATTCATGATTAAATTCATGATTCATGATTTATGATTCAATTCATGGTTCATAAATCTTTATTCAATTCATGATTTATTTCATGATTCATTATTCGATTCATGATTCATGATTCATGATTCAATTCATGATTCAATTCATGATTTATTTCATAATTCATGATTCGATTCATGATTCATGATTCATGATATAATTCATGATTCAATTCATGATTTATGATTCAATTCATGATTTAATTCCTGATTCATGATTCATGATTCATGATTCGATTTATAATTCATGATTCAATTCATGATGCATGATTCAATTCGTGATTCATGATTCAATTCATGATTCATGATTCATTTCATGATTCATTTCATGATTCATGATTCCTGATTCAATGCATGATTCATAATTCAATACAAGATTCATGATTCATTTCATGATTTATTATTCAATTCATGATTCAATTCATGATTCAATGCATGATTCAATTTATGATTCATAATTCATGATTCAATTCATGATTCAATTTATGATTCATGATTCATGATTCAATTCATGATTCATGATTCATAATTCATGATTCGATTCATGATTCATGATTCAATTCATGATTCATGATTCAATTCATGATTCGTGATTCATGATTCATGATTCAATTCATGATTCATGATTAAATTCATGATTCATGATTCAATGCATGATTCAATTCTTGATTCAATTCATAATTCAATTCATGATTCATGATTCGATTCATGATTCATGTTTGAATTCATGATTCAATTCATGATTCCTTTCATGATTCATGATTCAATTCATGATTCATGATTCAATTCTTGATTTATGATTCATGATTCATGATTCAATTCATGATACATGATTCAATTCATGATTCGATTCATGATTCATGAGTCAATTCATAAATTCATGATTCGATTCATGATTTATGATTCAATTCATGATTCATGATTTATTTCATGATTCAATTCATGGTTCATGAATCTTGATTCAGTTCATGATTTATTTCATGATTCATGATTCGATTCATGATTCATGATTCAATTCATGATTCAATTCATGATTTATGATTCAATTCATGATTCATGATTCATGATTTAATTCATGATTCAATTCATGATTTATGAGTCAATTCATGATTCATGATTCATTTCATGATCCATGATTTAATTCATGATTCAATTCATGATTCAATTTATGATTCATAATTCATGATTCAGTTCATGATTCAATTCATGATTCATGATTCAATTCATGATTCATTATTCAATTCATGATTCATGATTCAATGCATGATTCAATTCTTGATTCAATTCATGATTCAATTAATGATTCATGATTCAATTCATGATTCGATTCATGATTCATGATTCATGATTCGATATATGATTCATGATTAAATTCATGATTCATAATTTATGATTCAATTCATGATTCATGATTCAATTCATGATTCGATTCATGATTCTTGATTTAATTCATGATTCATGATTTGATTCATGATTCATGATTCAATTTTTAATTCATGATTCGATTCATGATTTATGATTAAATTTATGAATCATGATTTATGATTCAATTCATTATTTATTTCATGATTCATGATTCGATTCATGATTCATGTATCAAAATTCAATTCATGATTCAATTCAGGATTTATGATTCAATTTATGATTTATGATTCAATTCATGATGCATGATTCAATTCGTGATTCATGATTCAATTCATGATTCATTTCATGATTCATTTCATGATACATGATTCCTGATTCAATTCATGATTCATGATTCAATTCATGATTCATGATTCATTTCATGATTCATGATTCAATTCATGATAAGATTCATGATTTATGATTCAATTCATAATTCATGATTCGATTCATGATTCATGATTCAATTCATGATTCATGATTTATTTCATGATTCAATTCATGGTTCATGAATCTTGATTCAATTCATGATTTATTTCATGATTCATGATTTGATTCATGATTCATGATTCAATTCTTGATTTATGATTCATGATTCATGATGTAATTCATGATTAATGTTTAATTCATGATTCATGATTCGATTCATGATTCATGATTCAATTCATGATTCATGATTCAATGCATGATTCAATTCTTGATTCAATTCATAATTCTATGGGGAGACGTATGTGGGGTTAGACGTGTGTGATTTCTACACTAAGTGGGATTTTCTCACAAAGTGGACGAAAATGCACAGTTAGACAACACAGCAACTAATCCTCATCTTTCTCTTCTCTTTTCATCTTCAGGTATGTTCATCCATGCTGCTACTACTACTACTCTGATCATTATTCTGTGAATTTCATCCCTGCAATCTGTGTTTAAGTATGTTCATCCATGCTGCTACTACTACTACTCTGATCATTATTCTGTGAATTTCATCCCTGCAATCTGTGTTTAAGTATGTTCATCCATGCTGCTACTACTACTACTCTGATCATTATTCTGTGAATTTCATCCCTGCAATCTGTGTTTAAGTATGTTCATCCATGCTGCTACTACTACTACTCTGATCATTATTCTGTGAATTTCATCCCTGCAACCTGTGTTTAAGTATGTTCATCCATGCTGCTACTACTACTACTCTGATCATTATTCTGTGAATTTCATCCCTGCAATCTGTGTTTAAGTATGTTCATCCATGCTGCTACTACTACTACTCTGATCATTATTCTGTGAATTTCATCCCTGCAATCTGTGTTTAAGTATGTTCATCCATGCTGCTACTACTACTACTCTGATCATTATTCTGTGAATTTCATCCCTGCAATCTGTGTTTAAGTATGTTCATCCATGCTGCTACTACTACTACTCTGATCATTATTCTGTGAATTTCATCCCTGCAATCTGTGTTTAAGTATGTTATAGGAAGCTGTTATCTGTTTAAACTTAGGTTGGCACAGTCTTTTATTGCTGCCTAATTTATGATAGGTATCTGGCCTCTATCCTTTCCCACAAATGTTTTCTTTTCCTTTGATTAGCTGACCAATTAGCACATCTGTAGTGTATTCCTAAATTAGACTGACTACATCTTAGCTTCATTCTATGGGGAGACGTATGTGGGGTTAGACGTGTGTGATTTCTACACTAAGTGGGATTTTCTCACAAAGTGGACGAAAATGCACAGTTAGACAACACAGTTGGACAAACATTGGACTACATTTGACTTGCTTTTACTCCCAGCAATAAGCAACATCTGCCACAGCCTATTTCTGCACTACTTGTCTATTTATATGGACTACTGCTAAGAGGTAATTCTTAAAATACCCTTGCTTTTTGCTTTTACCCCTTTTATCACAATGATTCACAAATTGCTTTTCTTAGTCTCATTTCATGGCATGATCTTTAGGACTGTGTCATCTTTCACCCCTCCACCAACACACAAATTTGTTCATATTGCACCTGCATTACTCCACTCACCTCTATTTAACACCCATGAACTGTTGTCCTATTTATTATCTCTAACAAGTACAGCCTCCACCTGTCGCCAGAAAATAAAAGGCCACACATCTTACAATCCCCTTGCCTATCTTTCGCTCACTCTGCTTCTATTAGCTGGTGATATATCACCTAATCCAGGTCCCCCACACTCCTCACACACACATACATCAGAACACTACCGTTCTATAGCAAACCTCAAACACATCACCTGTCTACCCTCTCTTCCCAAGTCCTTTAAATGTGCCCTTTGGAATGCACGCTCTGTTTGTAACAAACTTACCTCCGTTCATGATCTCTTCCTCTCAAAAAACCTCAACCTTCTGGCAATAACAGAAACATGGCTCATGCAATCAGACACTGCCTCACCTGCAGCACTTTCACATGGTGGCCTCCATCTCACCCACACCTCCAGACCTGAAGGCAGACAAGGAGGTGGGGTTTGACTACTTCTCTCCCCACAGTGCACATACACAGTTCTACCAAATGTCCCATCACTCACGTTCACATCTTTTGAAGTACATGCTATTCGCATTTTTAATCCATTCTCCCTACGTGTTGCGGTGATCTATCGTCCCCCTGGAGCACACCAACAATTTATTGAGGATTTCTCTGCATGGCTCCCTCACTTCTTATCTTCAGACATCCCCACCATCATCATGGGTGACTTCAACATCCCCATTGATAACCCACCTTCCAAAGCTGCTTCCAAACTACTCTCTCTAACATCCTCACTTGACCTCTCCCAGTGGATTGAATCATCTACTCATAAGGATGGCCACTGCCTTGATCTTGTTTTCTCTAGACTATGCTCAGTTTCTAATTTTATTAATACACCCTTCCCCCTCTCGGATCATCACCTTATCAGCTACACTCTCACCCCCACTGCTCTAACCTCTCTACTGTCTAACTCTACCAAGCCTCCTCATACTCGTAGAAATCTTAATTCTATTAATCTTCAACAATTTTCCACCTCTCTCCAACACCTTCTCTCCCCTATCTCTACATTCTCATCCCCTGAGATGGCAGTACCTCATTTTCACCTAACCTTAGCAACGGCCCTTGATCAAGTGGCTCCAGCGACACTTCATACTACACGTCGACTTCGATGTCAACCGTGGCACACCAAAGCAACACGAAATCTTCAAAAACTGTCCCGTAAAGCAGAACGTCACTGGCGTAAATCTCGAAGCTCTAATGACTTCTTCACATATACTTCTGTCTACCACTCCTATCGAAATGCTCTGGACACTGCAAAACAAACATACTTTCAATCTCTTATCTATGCTCAGGCTTCTAACCCCAAACGCCTTTTCAATACATTTAATCATCTTCTCAATCCTCCCACCCCGAACCCTCCATCTACTATCAGTGCTCAGGATCTTGCTTCCTACTTCAAGGACAAGATTGACAAGATCAGACTAGAAATGGTATCCTCCTCCTCAACAAGCCATCAGCTCATTTCCTTCCCACTACCCTCTGACACCCTTTCTTCATTTGACCCCACAAATGAAGAGGAAATTTCTACGCTCTTCTTATCTTCCTACTCTACCTCCTGTCCTCTTGATCCTATTCCCTCGCAAATTGGTAGATCCCTGTCTTCTGTGCTCATTTCACCTCTAACTCAAATCTGTAATCTCTCACTCTCTACTGGCATCTTTCCATCACTATACAAGCATGCAGTGATTACTCCTATTCTAAAAAAACAAAACTCCGACCCAAACTCTCTCTCAAATTACCGTCCCATCTCTCAGCTCCCTTGCCCCTCCAAGCTTCTAGAGAGACTTGCCTACACTCGCCTCACACGCTTTCTTTCCGCAAACAACCTGTTGGATCCTCTTCAGTCTGGCTTTCGTTCTCAACACTCCACAGAGACTGCGCTGACCAAGGTTGTTAATGATCTGATCACTGCTAAGACTGAACGCCATTACTCTCTCCTAATTCTCCTTGATCTCTCGGCTGCATTTGACACCGTTGACCACTCTCTTCTCATACAAACGCTGCAATCCCTAGGTCTTCAAGACACAGTTCTATCCTGGTTCTCATCTTACCTCTCTAATCGCTCTTTCACTGTTAATTTCTCTGGAGCCACATCTGCTCCGCTTCCCCTATCAGTTGGAGTACCACAAGGCTCGTTGCTAGGTCCTCTGCTGTTCTCTATCTATACCGCTTCTCTTGGAAATCTAATAAGTTCCTTTGGCTTTCAGTATCATCTCTATGCGGATGA
The DNA here is from genome assembly GCF_038048845.1 of Mixophyes fleayi. Taxonomy (NCBI): domain Eukaryota; kingdom Metazoa; phylum Chordata; class Amphibia; order Anura; family Limnodynastidae; genus Mixophyes; species Mixophyes fleayi. The sequence goes on along the minus strand of NW_027446606.1, from coordinate 1,153 downwards.
TACCCAAATCTATCTATCCTCTCCTGATATCTCGACATCTGTGTTGTCCCGTGTAACTGACTGTCTTTCTGCCATTTCATCTTGGATGTCCTCTCGTCAACTCAAACTTAATCTTTCTAAAACAGAGTTAATAATATTCCCACCCGCCAACAAGAGCATACCTGACATTTCTATCTCTGTTGATAACATGACCATAAATCCCACCCCACAAGCTCGCTGCCTAGGTGTAATCCTTGATTCACGCCTATCCTTTGTTCCCCACATTGACTCTATATCTAAATCATGTTACATACATCTAAAGAACATTTCCAGAATCCGCACATATCTCACACAAGACACTGCTAAAACCTTAATTCATGCACTAATCATCTCCCGCATTGACTATTGCAATTCCCTCCTTACTGGTCTTCCCAAAAACAGACTCAAACCCCTAAAATCTATTTTGCATGCTTCGGCAAGACTGATTTTCCTTGCAAATAGCTATTCCTCTGTTGAATCACTCTGTATGTCTCTACACTGGCTGCCTGTCTTCTACCGAATCCAATATAAAATACTTTTACTAACCTACAAGGCCATCAACAAAGCTGCACCAACATACATCTCCTCTCTTGTCTCAAAATATCTCCCAACTCGGCAACTCCGTTCTGCAAAAGATCTGCGTCTCTCATCCACCCTCATTACATCCTCCCATTCCCGGTTACAGGACTTTTTTCGGCATGCACCCACTCTATGGAACTCTCTCCCTCGCACAATAAGACTCTCCTCTGTTCTACAAACTTTCAAGCGTTCTCTGAAAACCTACCTATTCAGACAAGCTTATAATATTCCTCAACCACCATCTTAACCTCACTACCTTTAGCCTGTTACACAATTTCACACAAGACAACTACCCCCGGACCAACATTGTTGTGTGACGGGATCATTTAGCTTATGAGTCACCCTACCTTTGCAGTCTGGCTGGGCCAAGATGCAAAATGTATACTTAACCTCATGTGTCAATCTCCCATTGTCCCATAGATTGTAAGCTTGCGAGCAGGGCCTTCTCACCTCTTTGTCTGTTTTACCCAGTTTGTTTATTAGTTTATTACGTTTGTCCCCAATTGTAAAGCGCTACGGAATATGTTGGCGCTATATAAATAAATGATGATGATGA
>NW_027446605.1:0-51094 GCF_038048845.1 Mixophyes fleayi | reverse complement strand
TTTTCTAAGTCTTTCTGAGCAGGAGAAACCGCAAAATATAGTCATTTCTTCATTGCCGTCCAAAAACAACGCTTTTTTTACACTCCTGTCTCCCTTTCTCTTGGAAACAATGACTTACATCAATCCTCTTACATAATTCTTGTTTCTCATGACATTTCTAACATTGCCCACAATTATCAACTTTCTAAGTCTTTCTGAGCAGGAGAAATCGCAAAATATAGTAATTTCTTCATTGCCGTCCAAAAACAACGCTTTTTTTACACTCCTGTCTCCCCTTCTCCTGGAAACAATGACTTACATCAATCCTTTTACATAATTCTTGTTTCTCATGACATTTCTAACATTGCCCACAATTATCAACTTTCTAAGTCTTTCTGAGCAGGAGAAATCGCAAAACAGTCATTTATTCATTGCCGTCCAAAAACAATGCTTTTTTACACTCCAGTGTCCCTTTCTCTTGGAAACAATGACTTACATCAATCCTTTTACATAATTCTTGTTTCTCTTGACATTTCTAACATTGCCCACAAATATCAACTTTCTAAGTCTTTCTGAGCAGGAGAAATCGCAAAACATAGTCATTTCTTCATTGCAGTCCAAAAACAACGCTTTTTTACACTCCAGTCTCCCTTTCTCTTGGAAACAATGACTTACATCAATCCTTTTACATGATTCTTGTTTCTCATGACATTTCTAACATTGTCCACAATTATCAACTTTCTAAGTCTTTCTGAGCAGGAGAAATCGCAAAATATAGTCATTTCTTCATTGCCGTCCAAAAACAACGCTTTTTTACACTCCTGTCTCCCTTTCTCCTGGAAACAATGACTTACATCAATCCTTTTAAATAATTCTTGTTTCTCATGACATTTCTAACATTGCCCACAATTATTAACTTTCTAAGTCTTTCTGAGCAGGAGAAATCGCAAAACATAGTCATTTCTTCATTGCAGTCCAAAAACAACGCTTTTTTACACTCCAGTCTCCCTTTCTCTTGGCAACAATGACTTACATCAATCCTTTTACACAATTCTTATTTCTCATGACATTTCTACCATTGCCCACAATTATCAACTTTCTAAGTCTTTCTGAGCAGGAGAAATCGCAAAACATAGTAATTTCTTCATTGCCGTCCAAAAACAACGCTTTTTTACACTCCAGTCTCCCTTTCTCTTGGAAACAATGAGTTACATCAATCCTTTTACATAATTCTTGTTTCTCCTGACATTTCTAACATTGCCCACAATTATCAACTTTCTAAGTCTTTCTGAGCAGGAGAAACCGCAAAATATAGTCATTTCTTCATTGCCGTCCAAAAACAACGCTTTTTTACACTCCTGTCTCCCTTTCTCTTGGAAACAATGACTTACATCAATCCTCTTACATAATTCTTGTTTCTCATGACATTTCTAACATTGCCCACAATTATCAACTTTCTAAGTCTTTCTGAGCAGGAGAAATCGCAAAATATAGTAATTTCTTCATTGCCGTCCAAAAACAACGCTTTTTTACACTCCTGTCTCCCCTTCTCCTGGAAACAATGACTTACATCAATCCTTTTACATAATTCTTGTTTCTCATGACATTTCTAACATTGCCCACAATTATCAACTTTCTAAGTCTTTCTGAGCAGGAGAAATCGCAAAACAGTCATTTATTCATTGCCGTCCAAAAACAATGCTTTTTTACACTCCAGTCTCCCTTTCTCTTGGAAACAATGACTTACATCAATCCTTTTACATAATTCTTGTTTCTCTTGACATTTCTAACATTGCCCACAAATATCAACTTTCTAAGTCTTTCTGAGCAGGAGAAATCGCAAAACATAGTAATTTCTTCATTGCCGTCCAAAAACAACGCTTTTTTACACTCCAGTCTCCCTTTCTCTTGGAAACAATGACTTACATCAATCCTTTTACATAATTCTTGTTTCTCCTGACATTTCTAACATTGCCCACAATTATCAACTTTCTAAGTCTTTCTGAGCAGGAGAAACCGCAAAATATAGTCATTTCTTCATTGCCGTCCAAAAACAACGCTTTTTTACACTCCTGTCTCCCTTTCTCTTGGAAACAATGACTTACATCAATCCTCTTACATAATTCTTGTTTCTCATGACATTTCTAACATTGCCCACAATTATCAACTTTCTAAGTCTTTCTGAGCAGGAGAAATCGCAAAATATAGTAATTTCTTCATTGCCGTCCAAAAACAACGCTTTTTTACACTCCTGTCTCCCCTTCTCCTGGAAACAATGACTTACATCAATCCTTTTACATAATTCTTGTTTCTCATGACATTTCTAACATTGCCCACAATTATCAACTTTCTAAGTCTTTCTGAGCAGGAGAAATCGCAAAACAGTCATTTATTCATTGCCGTCCAAAAACAATGCTTTTTTACACTCCAGTCTCCCTTTCTCTTGGAAACAATGACTTACATCAATCCTTTTACATAATTCTTGTTTCTCTTGACATTTCTAACATTGCCCACAAATATCAACTTTCTAAGTCTTTCTGAGCAGGAGAAATCGCAAAACATAGTCATTTCTTCATTGCAGTCCAAAAACAACGCTTTTTTACACTCCAGTCTCCCTTTCTCTTGGAAACAATGACTTACATCAATCCTTTTACATGATTCTTGTTTCTCATGACATTTCTAACATTGTCCACAATTATCAACTTTCTAAGTCTTTCTGAGCAGGAGAAATCGCAAAACATAGTAATTTCTTCATTGCCGTCCAAAAACAACGCTTTTTTACACTCCTGTCTCCCTTTCTCTTGGAAACAATGACTTACATCAATCCTTTTACATAATTCTTGTTTCTCTTGACATTTCTAACATTGCCCACAAATATCAACTTTCTAAGTCTTTCTGAGCAGGAGAAATCGCAAAACATAGTCATTTCTTCATTGCAGTCCAAAAACAACGCTTTTTTACACTCCAGTCTCCCTTTCTCTTGGAAACAATGACTTACATCAATCCTTTTACATGATTCTTGTTTCTCATGACATTTCTAACATTGTCCACAATTATCAACTTTCTAAGTCTTTCTGAGCAGGAGAAATCGCAAAACATAGTAATTTCTTCATTGCCGTCCAAAAACAACGCTTTTTTACACTCCTGTCTCCCTTTCTCTTGGAAACAATGACTTACATCAATCCTTTTACATAATTCTTGTTTCTCTTGACATTTCTAACATTGCCCACAAATATCAACTTTCTAAGTCTTTCTGAGCAGGAGAAATCGCAAAACATAGTCATTTCTTCATTGCAGTCCAAAAACAACGCTTTTTTACACTCCAGTCTCCCTTTCTCTTGGAAACAATGACTTACATCAATCCTTTTACATAATTCTTGTTTCTCATGACATTTCTAACATTGTCCACAATTATCAACTTTCAAAGTCTTTCTGAGCAGGAGAAATCGCAAAATATAGTAATTTCTTCATTGCCGTCCAAAAACAACGCTTTTTTACACTCCTGTCTCCCCTTCTCCTGGAAACAATGACTTACATCAATCCTTTTACATAATTCTTGTTTCTCATGACATTTCTAACATTGCCCACAAATATCAACTTTCTAAGTCTTTCTGAGCAGGAGAAATCGCAAAACATAGTCATTTCTTCATTGCAGTCCAAAAACAATGCTTTTTTACACTCCAGTCTCCCTTTCTCTTGGAAACAATGACTTACATCAATCCTTTTACATAATTCTTGTTTCTCATGACATTTCTAACATTGTCCACAATTATCAACTTTCTAAGTCTTTCTGAGGCAGGAGAAATCGCAAAACATAGTCATTTCTTCATTGCAGTCCAAAAACAACGCTTTTTTACACTCCAGTCTCCCTTTCTCTTGGAAACAATGACTTACATCAATCCTTTTACATAATTCTTGTTTCTCCTGACATTTCTAACATTGCCCACAATTATCAACTTTCTAAGTCTTTTTGAGCAGGAGAAATCGCAGAACATAGTAATTTCTTCATTGCAGTCCAAAAACAACGCTTTTTTACACTCCTGTCTCCATTTCTCTTGGAAACAATGACTTACATCAATCCTTTTACATAATTCTTGTTTCTCCTGACATTTCTAACATTGCCCACAATTATCAACTTTCTAAGTCTTTCTGAGCAGGAGAAACCGCAAAATATAGTCATTTCTTCATTGCCGTCCAAAAACAACGCTTTTTTACACTCCTGTCTCCCTTTCTCCTGGAAACAATGACTTACATCAATCCTTTTACATAATTCTTGTTTCTCCTGACATTTCTAACATTGCCCACAATTATCAACTTTCTAAGTCTTTCTGAGCAGGAGAAACCGCAAAATATAGTCATTTCTTCATTGCCGTCCAAAAACAACGCTTTTTTACACTCCTGTCTCCCTTTCTTCTGGAAACAATGACTTACATCAATCCTTTTACATAATTTTTGTTTCTCATGACATTTCTAACATTGCCCACAATTATCAACTTTCTAAGTCTTTCTGAGCAAGAGAAATCGCAAAACAGTCATTTATTCATTGCCGTCCAAAAACAATGCTTTTTTACACTCCAGGCTCCCTTTCTCTTGGAAACAATGACTTACATCAATCCTTTTACATAATTCTTGTTTCTCCTGACATTTCTAACATTGCCCACAAATATCAACTTTCTAAGTCTTTCTGAGCAAGAGAAATCGCAAAACATAGTCATTTCTTCATTGCAGTCCAAAAACAACGCTTTTTTACACTCCAGTCTCCCTTTCTCTTGGAAACAATGACTTACATCAATCCTTTTACATAATTCTTGTTTCTCATGACATTTCTAACATTGTCCACAATTATCAACTTTCTAAGTCTTTCTGAGCAGGAGAAATCGCAAAACATAGTCATTTCATTCATTGCAGTCCAAAAACAACGCTTTTTTACACTCCAGTCTCCCTTTCTCTTGGAAACAATGACTTACATCAATCCTTTTACATAATTCTTGTTTCTCCTGACATTTCTAACATTGCCCACAATTATCAACTTTCTAAGTCTTTTCTGAGCAGGAGAAATCGCAAAACATAGTCATTTCTTCATTGCCGTCCAAAAACAACACTTTTTTACACTCCTGTCTCCCTTTCTCTTGGAAACAATGACTTACATCAATACTTTTACATAATTCTTGTTTCTCCTGACATTTCTAACATTGCCCACAATTATCAACTTTCTAAGTCTTTCTGAGCAGGAGAAACCGCAAAATATAGTCATTTCTTCATTGCCGTCCAAAAACAACGCTTTTTTACACTCCTGTCTCCTTTCTTCTGGAAACAATGACTTACATCAATCCTTTTACATAATTCTTGTTTCTCATGACATTTCTAACATTGCCCACAATTATCAACTTTCTAAGTCTTTCTGAGCAAGAGAAATCGCAAAACAGTCATTTATTCATTGCCGTCCAAAAACAATGCTTTTTTACACTCCAGTCTCCCTTTCTCTTGGAAACAATGACTTACATCAATCCTTTTACATAATTCTTGTTTCTCCTGACATTTCTAACATTGCCCACAAATATCAACTTTCTAAGTCTTTCTGAGCAGGAGAAATCGCAAAACATAGTCATTTCTTCATTGCAGTCCAAAAACAACGCTTTTTTACACTCCAGTCTCCCTTTCTCTTGGAAACAATGACTTACATCAATCCTTTTACATAATTCTTGTTTCTCATGACATTTCTAACATTGTCCACAATTATCAACTTTCTAAGTCTTTCTGAGCAAGAGAAATCGCAAAACAGTCATTTATTCATTGCCGTCCAAAAACAATGCTTTTTTACACTCCAGTCTCCCTTTCTCTTGGAAACAATGACTTACATCAATACTTTTACATAATTCTTGTTTCTCCTGACATTTCTAACATTGCCCACAAATATCAACTTTCTAAGTCTTTCTGAGCAGGAGAAATCGCAAAACATAGTCATTTCTTCATTGCAGTCCAAAAACAACGCTTTTTTACACTCCAGTCTCCCTTTCTCTTGGAAACAATGACTTACATCAATCCTTTTACATAATTCTTGTTTCTCATGACATTTCTAACATTGTCCACAATTATTAACTTTCTAAGTCTTTCTGAGCAGGAGAAATCGCAAAACATAGTCATTTCTTCATTGCCGTCCAAAAACAACGCTTTTTTACACTCCTGTCTCCCTTTCTCTTGGAAACAATGACTTACATCAATCCTTTTACATAATTCTTGTTTCTCATGACATTTCTAACATTGCCCACAATTATCAACTTTCTAAGTCTTTCTGAGCAGGAGAAATCGCAAAATATAGTAATTTCTTCATTGCCGTCCAAAAACAACGCTTTTTACACTCCTGTCTCCCCTTCTCCTGGAAACAATGACTTACATCAATCCTTTTACATAATTCTTGTTTCTCATGACATTTCTAACATTGCCCACAATTATCAACTTTCTAAGTCTTTCTGAGCAAGAGAAATCGCAAAACAGTCATTTATTCATTGCCGTCCAAAAACAATGCTTTTTTAGACTCCAGTCTCCCTTTCTCTTGGAAACAATGACTTACATCAATCCTTTTACATATTTCTTGTTTCTCCTGACATTTCTAAAATTGCCCACAATTATCAACTTTCTAAGTCTTTCTGAGCAGGAGAAATCGCAAAATATAGTCATTTCTTCATTGCCGTCCAAAAACAACGCTTTTTTACACTCCTGTCTCCCTTTCTCCTGGAAACAATGACTTACATCAATCCTTTTAAATAATTCTTGTTTCTCATGACATTTCTAACATTGCCCACAATTATTAACTTTCTAAGTCTTTCTGAGCAGGAGAAATCGCAAAACATAGTCATTTCTTCATTGCAGTCCAAAAACAACGCTTTTTTACACTCCAGTCTCCCTTTCTCTGGCAACAATGACTTACATCAATCCTTTTACACAATTCTTATTTCTCATGACATTTCTACCATTGCCCACAATTATCAACTTTCTAAGTCTTTCTGAGCAGGAGAAATCGCAAAAACATAGTAATTTCTTCATTGCCGTCCAAAAACAACGCTTTTTTACACTCCAGTCTCCCTTTCTCTTGGAAACAATGACTTACATCAATCCTTTTACATAATTCTTGTTTCTCCTGACATTTCTAACATTGCCCACAATTATCAACTTTCTAAGTCTTTCTGAGCAGGAGAAACCGCAAAAATATAGTCATTTCTTCATTGCCGTCCAAAAACAACGCTTTTTTACACTCCTGTCTCCCTTTCTCTTGGAAACAATGACTTACAATCAATCCTTTTACATAATTCTTGTTTCTCATGACATTTCTAACATTGCCCACAATTATCAACTTTCTAAGTCTTTCTGAGCAGGAGAAATCGCAAAATATAGTAATTTCTTCATTGCCGTCCAAAAACAACGCTTTTTTACACTCCTGTCTCCCCTTCTCCTGGAAACAATGACTTACATCAATCCTTTTACATAATTCTTGTTTCTCATGACATTTCTAACATTGCCCACAATTATCAACTTTCTAAGTCTTTCTGAGCAGGAGAAATCGCAAAACAGTCATTTATTCATTGCCGTCCAAAAAACAATGCTTTTTTACACTCCAGTCTCCCTTTCTCTTGGAAACAATGACTTACATCAATCCTTTTACATAATTCTTGTTTCTCTTGACATTTCTAACATTGCCCACAAATATCAACTTTCTAAGTCTTTCTGAGCAGGAGAAATCGCAAAACATAGTCATTTCTTCATTGCAGTCCAAAAACAACGCTTTTTTACACTCCAGTCTCCCTTTCTCTTGGAAACAATGACTTACATCAATCCTTTTACATGATTCTTGTTTCTCATGACATTTCTAACATTGTCCACAATTATCAACTTTCTAAGTCTTTCTGAGCAGGAGAAATCGCAAAACATAGTAATTTCTTCATTGCCGTCCAAAAACAACGCTTTTTTACACTCCTGTCTCCCTTTCTCTTGGAAACAATGACTTACATCAATCCTTTTACATAATTCTTGTTTCTCTTGACATTTCTAACATTGCCCACAAATATCAACTTTCTAAGTCTTTCTGAGCAGGAGAAATCGCAAAACATAGTCATTTTTTCATTGCAGTCCAAAAACAACGCTTTTTTACACTCCAGTCTCCCTTTCTCTTGGAAACAATGACTTACATCAATCCTTTTACATAATTCTTGTTTCTCCTGACATTTCTAACATTGCCCACAATTATCAACTTTGTAAGTCTTTCTGAGCAGGAGAAATCGCAAAATATAGTCATTTCTTCATTGCCGTCCAAAAACAACGCTTTTTTACACTCCTGTCTCCCTTTCTCCTGGAAACAATGACTTACATCAATCCTTTTACATAATTCTTGTTTCTCATGACATTTCTAACATTGCCCACAATTATTAACTTTCTAAGTCTTTCTGAGCAGGAGTAATCGCAAAACATAGTCATTTCTTCATTGCAGTCCAAAAAACAACGCTTTTTTACACTCCAGTCTCCCTTTCTCTTGGAAACAATGACTTACATCAATCCTTTTACATGATTCTTGTTTCTCATGACATTTCTAACATTGTCCACAATTATCAACTTTCTAAGTCTTTCTGAGCAGGAGAAATCGCAAAACATAGTAATTTCTTCATTGCCGTCCAAAAACAACGCTTTTTTACACTCCTGTCTCCCTTTCTCTTGGAAACAATGACTTACATCAATCCTTTTACATAATTCTTGTTTCTCTTGACATTTCTAACATTGCCCACAAATATCAACTTTCTAAGTCTTTCTGAGCAGGAGAAATCGCAAAACATAGTCATTTCTTCATTGCAGTCCAAAAACAACGCTTTTTTACACTCCAGTCTCCCTTTCTCTTGGAAACAATGACTTACATCAATGCTTTTACATAATTCTTGTTTCTCATGACATTTCTAACATTGTCCACAATTATCAACTTTCTAAGTCTTTCTGAGCAGGAGAAATCGCAAAACATAGTCATTTCTTCATTGCAGTCCAAAAACAACGCTTTTTTACACTCCAGTCTCCCTTTCTCTTGGAAACAATGACTTACATCAATCCTTTTACATAATTCTTGTTTCTCCTGACATTTCTAACATTGCCCACAATTATCAACTTTGTAAGTCTTTCTGAGCAGGAGAAATCGCAAAATATAGTCATTTCTTCATTGCCGTCCAAAAACAACGCTTTTTTACACTCCTGTCTCCTTTCTCCTGGAAACAATGACTTACATCAATCCTTTTACATAATTCTTGTTTCTCATGACATTTCTAACATTGCCCACAATTATTAACTTTCTAAGTCTTTCTGAGCAGGAGTAATCGCAAAACATAGTCATTTCTTCATTGCAGTCCAAAAACAACGCTTTTTTACACTCCAGTCTCCCTTTCTCTTGGCAACAATGACTTACATCAATCCTTTTACATAATTCTTATTTCTCATGACATTTCTACCATTGCCCACAGTTATCAACTTTCTAAGTCTTTCTGAGCAGGAGAAATCGCAAAACATAGTAATTTCTTCATTGCCGTCCAAAAACAACGCTTTTTTACACTCCTGTCTCCCTTTCTCCTGGAAACAATGACTTACATCAATACTTTTACATAATTCTTGTTTCTCCTGACATTTCTAACATTGCCCACAATTATCAACTTTCTAAGTCTTTTTGAGCAGGAGAAATCGCAGAACATAGTCATTTCTTCATTGCAGTCCAAAAACAACGCTTTTTTACACTCCTTTCTCCATTTCTCTTGGAAACAATGACTTACATCAATCCTTTTACATAATTCTTGTTTCTCCTGACATTTCTAACATTGCCCACAATTATCAACTTTCTAAGTCTTTCTGAGCAGGAGAAACCGCAAAATATAGTCATTTCTTCATTGCCGTCCAAAAACAACGCTTTTTTACACTCCTGTCTCCCTTTCTCCTGGAAACAATGACTTACATCAATCCTTTTACATAATTCTTGTTTCTCATGACATTTCTAACATTGCCCACAATTATCAACTTTCTAAGTCTTTCTGAGCAAGAGAAATCGCAAAACAGTCATTTATTCATTGCCGTCCAAAAACAACGCTTTTTTACACTCCAGTCTCCCTTTCTCTTGGAAACAATGACTTACATCAATACTTTTACATAATTCTTGTTTCTCCTGACATTTCTAACATTGCCCACAAATATCAACTTTCTAAGTCTTTCTGAGCAGGAGAAATCGCAAAACATAGTCATTTCTTCATTGCAGTCCAAAAACAACGCTTTTTTACACTCCAGTCTCCCTTTCTCTTGGAAACAATGACTTACATCAATCCTTTTACATAATTCTTGTTTCTCATGACATTTCTAACATTGTCCACAATTATCAACTTTCTAAGTCTTTCTGAGCAGGAGAAATCGCAAAACATAGTCATTTCTTCATTGCAGTCCAAAAACAACGCTTTTTTACACTCCAGTCTCCCTTTCTCTTGGAAACAATGACTTACATCAATCCTTTTACATAATTCTTGTTTCTCCTGACATTTCTAACATTGCCCACAATTATCAACTTTCTAAGTCTTTCTGAGCAGGAGAAATCGCAAAACATAGTCATTTCTTCATTGCCGTCCAAAAACAACACTTTTTTACACTCCTGTCTCCCTTTCTCTTGGAAACAATGACTTACATCAATACTTTTACATAATTCTTGTTTCTCCTGACATTTCTAACATTGCCCACAATTATCAACTTTCTAAGTCTTTCTGAGCAGGAGAAACCGCAAAATATAGTCATTTCTTCATTGCCGTCCAAAAACAACGCTTTTTTACACTCCTGTCTCCCTTTCTTCTGGAAACAATGACTTACATCAATCCTTTTACATAATTCCTTGTTTCTCATGACATTTCTAACATTGCCCCACAATTATCAACTTTCTAAGTCTTTCTGAGCAAGAGAAATCGCAAAACAGTCATTTATTCATTGCAGTCCAAAAACAATGCTTTTTTACACTCCAGTCTCCCTTTCTCTTGGAAACAATGACTTACATCAATCCTTTTACATAATTCTTGTTTCTCCTGACATTTCTAACATTGCCCACAAATATCAACTTTCTAAGTCTTTCTGAGCAGGAGAAATCGCAAAACATAGTCATTTCTTCATTGCAGTCCAAAAACAACGCTTTTTTTACACTCCAGTCTCCCTTTCTCTTGGAAACAATGACTTACATCAATCCTTTTACATAATTCTTGTTTCTCATGACATTTCTAACATTGTCCACAATTATCAACTTTCTAAGTCTTTCTGAGCAAGAGAAATCGCAAAACATAGTCATTTCTTCATTGCAGTCCAAAAACAACGCTTTTTTACACTCCAGTCTCCCTTTCTCTTGGAAACAATGACTTAAATCAATCCTTTTACATAATTCTTGTTTCTCATGACATTTCTAACATTGTCCACAATTATTAACTTTCTAAGTCTTTCTGAGCAGGAGAAATCGCAAAACATAGTCATTTCTTCATTGCCGTCCAAAAACAACGCTTTTTTACACTCCTGTCTCCCTTTCTCTTGGAAACAATGACTTACATCAATCCTTTTACATAATTCTTGTTTCTCATGACATTTCTAACATTGCCCACAAATATCAACTTTCTAAGTCTTTCTGAGCAGGAGAAATCGCAAAACATAGTCATTTCTTCATTGCAGTCCAAAAACAACGCTTTTTTACACTCCAGTCTCCCTTTCTCTTGGAAACAATGACTTACATCAATCCTTTTACATAATTCTTGTTTCTCATGACATTTCTAACATTGTCCACAATTATCAACTTTCTAAGTCTTTCTGAGCAAGAGAAATCGCAAAACAGTCATTTATTCATTGCCGTCCAAAAACAATGCTTTTTTACACTCCAGTCTCCCTTTCTCTTGGAAACAATGACCTACATCAATACTTTTACATAATTCTTGTTTCTCCTGACATTTCTAACATTGCCCACAAATATCAACTTTCTAAGTCTTTCTGAGCAGGAGAAATCGCAAAACATAGTCATTTCTTCATTGCAGTCCAAAAACAACGCTTTTTTACACTCCAGTCTCCCTTTCTCTTGGAAACAATGACTTACATCAATCCTTTTACATAATTCTTGTTTCTCATGACATTTCTAACATTGTCCACAATTATTAACTTTCTAAGTCTTTCTGTGCAGGATAAATCGCAAAACATAGTCATTTCTTCATTGCCGTCCAAAAACAACGCTTTTTTACACTCCTGTCTCCCCTTCTCCTGGAAACAATGACTTACATCAATCCTTTTACATAATTCTTGTTTCTCCTGACATTTCTAACATTGCCCACAAATATCAACTTTCTAAGTCTTTCTGAGCAGGAGAAATCGCAGAACATAGTCATTTCTTCATTGCAGTCCAAAAACAACGCTTTTTTACACTCCAGTCTCCCTTTCTCTTGGAAACAATGACTTACATCAATCCTTTTACATAATTCTTGTTTCTCATGACATTTCTAACATTGCCCACAATTATCAACTTTCTAAGTCTTTCTGAGCAGGAGAAATCGCTAAACATAGTCATTTCTTCATTGCCGTCCAAAAACAACACTTTTTTACACTCCTGTCTCCCTTTCTCTTGGAAACAATGACTTACATCAATCCTTTTACATAATTCTTGTTTCTCCTGACATTTCTAACATTGCCCACAATTATCAACTTTCTAAGTCTTTCTGAGCAGGAGAAATCGCAAAATATAGTCATTTCTTCATTGCCGTCCAAAAACAACGCTTTTTTACACTCCTGTCTCCCTTTCTCCTGGAAACAATGACTTACATCAATCCTTTTACATAATTCTTGTTTCTCATGACATTTCTAACATTGTCCACAATTATCAACTTTCTAAGTCTTTCTGAGCAGGAGAAATCGCAAAACATAGTCATTTCTTCATTGCAGTCCAAAAACAACGCTTTTTTACACTCCAGTCTCCCTTTCTCTTGGAAACAATGACTTACATCAATCCTTTTACATAATTCTTGTTTCTCCTGACATTTCTAACATTGCCCACAATTATCAACTTTCTAAGTCTTTCTGAGCAGGAGAAATCGCAAAATATAGTAATTTCTTCATTGCCGTCCAAAAACAATGCTTTTTTACACTCCTGTCTCCCCTTCTCCTGGAAACAATGACTTACATCAATCCTTTTACATAATTCTTGTTTCTCATGACATTTCTAACATTGTCCACAATTATCAACTTTCTAAGTCTTTCTGAGCAGGAGAAATCGCAAAATATAGTCATTTCTTCATTGCCGTCCAAAAGCAACGCTTTTTTACACTCCTGTCTCCCTTTCTCCTGGAAACAATGACTTACATCAATCCTTTTACATAATTCTTGTTTCTCATGACATTTCTAACATTGCCCACAATTATCAACTTTCTAAGTCTTTCTGAGCAGTAGAAATCGCAAAATATAGTAATTTCTTCATTGCCGTCCAAAAACAACGCTTTTTTACACTCCTGTCTCCCCTTCTCCTGGAAACAATGACTTACATCAATCCTTTTACATAATTCTTGTTTCTCATGACATTTCTAACATTGCCCACAATTATCAACTTTCTAAGTCTTTCTGAGCAAGAGAAATCGCAAAACAGTCATTTATTCATTGCCGTCCAAAAACAATGCTTTTTTACACTCCAGTCTCCCTTTCTCTTGGAAACAATGACTTACATCAATCCTTTTACATAATTCTTGTTTCTCATGACATTTCTAACATTGCCCACAATTATCAACTTTCTAAGTCTTTCTGAGCAGGAGAAATCGCAAAACATAGTCATTTCTTCATTGCCGTCCAAAAACAACACTTTTTTACACTCCTGTCTCCCTTTCTCTTGGAAACAATGACTTACATCAATCCTTTTACATAATTCTTGTTTCTCCTGACATTTCTAACATTGCCCACAATTATCAACTTTCTAAGTCTTTCTGAGCAGGAGAAATCGCAAAATATAGTCATTTCTTCATTGCCGTCCAAAAACAACGCTTTTTTACACTCCTGTCTCCCTTTCTCCTGGAAACAATGACTTACATCAATCCTTTTACATAATTCTTGTTTCTCATGACATTTCTAACATTGTCCACAATTATCAACTTTCTAAGTCTTTCTGAGCAGGAGAAATCGCAAAACATAGTCATTTCTTCATTGCAGTCCAAAAACAACGCTTTTTTACACTCCAGTCTCCCTTTCTCTTGGAAACAATGACTTACATCAATCCTTTTACATAATTCTTGTTTCTCCTGACATTTCTAACATTGCCCACAATTATCAACTTTCTAAGTCTTTCTGAGCAGGAGAAATCGCAAAATATAGTAATTTCTTCATTGCCGTCCAAAAACAATGCTTTTTTACACTCCTGTCTCCCCTTCTCCTGGAAACAATGACTTACATCAATCCTTTTACATAATTCTTGTTTCTCATGACATTTCTAACATTGTCCACAATTATCAACTTTCTAAGTCTTTCTGAGCAGGAGAAATCGCAAAATATAGTCATTTCTTCATTGCCGTCCAAAAACAACGCTTTTTTACACTCCTGTCTCCCTTTCTCCTGGAAACAATGACTTACATCAATCCTTTTACATAATTCTTGTTTCTCATGACATTTCTAACATTGCCCACAATTATCAACTTTCTAAGTCTTTCTGAGCAGTAGAAATCGCAAAATATAGTAATTTCTTCATTGCCGTCCAAAAGCAACGCTTTTTTACACTCCTGTCTCCCCTTCTCCTGGAAACAATGACTTACATCAATCCTTTTACATAATTCTTGTTTCTCATGACATTTCTAACATTGCCCACAATTATCAACTTTCTAAGTCTTTCTGAGCAAGAGAAATCGCAAAACAGTCATTTATTCATTGCCGGCCAAAAACAATGCTTTTTTACACTCCAGTCTCCCTTTCTCTTGGAAACAATGACTTACATCAATCCTTTTACATAATTCTTGTTTCCCCTGACATTTCTAACATTGCCCACAAATATCAACTTTCTAAGTCTTTCTGAGCAGGAGAAACCGCAGAACATAGTCATTTCTTCATTGCAGTCCAAAAACAACGCTTTTTTACACTCCAGTCTCCCTTTCTCTTGGAAACAATGACTTACATCAATCCTTTTACATAATTCTTGTTTCTCATGACATTTCTAACATTGTCCACAATTATCAACTTTCTAAGTCTTTCTGAGCAGGAGAAATCGCAAAACATAGTCATTTCTTCATTGCAGTCCAAAAACAACGCTTTTTTACACTCCAGTCTCCCTTTCTCTTGGAAACAATGACTTACATCAATCCTTTTACATAATTCTTGTTTCTCCTGACATTTCTAACATTGCCCACAATTATCAACTTTCTAAGTCTTTCTGAGCAGGAGAAATCGCAAAATATAGTCATTTCTTCATTGCCGTCCAAAAACAACGCTTTTTTACACTCCTGTCTCCCTTTCTCCTGGAAAACAATGACTACATCAATCCTTTTACATAATTCTTGTTTCTCATGACATTTCTAACATTGTCCACAATTATCAACTTTCTAAGTCTTTCTGAGCAGGAGAAATCGCAAAACATAGTCATTTCTTCATTGCAGTCCAAAAACAACGCTTTTTTACACTCCAGTCTCCCTTTCTCTTGGAAACAATGACTTACATCAATCCTTTTACATAATTCTTGTTTCTCCTGACATTTCTAACATTGCCCACAATTATCAACTTTCTAAGTCTTTCTGAGCAGGAGAAATCGCAAAATATAGTAATTTCTTCATTGCCGTCCAAAAACAACGCTTTTTTACACTCCTGTCTCCCCTTCTCCTGGAAACAATGACTTACATCAATCCTTTTACATAATTCTTGTTTCTCATGACATTTCTAACATTGTCCACAATTATCAACTTTCTAAGTCTTTCTGAGCAGGAGAAATCGCAAAATATAGTCATTTCTTCATTGCCGTCCAAAAACAACGCTTTTTTACACTCCTGTCTCCCTTTCTCCTGGAAACAATGACTTACATCAATCCTTTTACATAATTCTTGTTTCTCATGACATTTCTAACATTGCCCACAATTATCAACTTTCTAAGTCTTTCTGAGCAGTAGAAATCGCAAAATATAGTAATTTCTTCATTGCCGTCCAAAAACAACGCTTTTTTACACTCCTGTCTCCCCTTCTCCTGGAAACAATGACTTACATCAATCCTTTTACATAATTCTTGTTTCTCATGACATTTCTAACATTGCCCACAATTATCAACTTTCTAAGTCTTTCTGAGCAAGAGAAATCGCAAAACAGTCATTTATTCATTGCCGTCCAAAAACAATGCTTTTTTACACTCCAGTCTCCCTTTCTCTTGGAAACAATGACTTACATCAATCCTTTTACAAAATTCTTGTTTCTCCTGACATTTCTAACATTGCCCACAAATATCAACTTTCTAAGTCTTTCTGAGCAGGAGAAATCGCAGAACATAGTCATTTCTTCATTGCAGTCCAAAAACAACGCTTTTTTTACACTCCAGTCTCCCTTTCTCTTGGAAACAATGACTTACATCAATCCTTTTACATAATTCTTGTTTCTCATGACATTTCTAACATTGCCCACAATTATCAACTTTCTAAGTCTTTCTGAGCAGGAGAAATCGCTAAACATAGTCATTTCTTCATTGCCGTCCAAAAACAACACTTTTTTACACTCCTGTCTCCCTTTCTCTTGGAAACAATGACTTACATCAATCCTTTTACATAATTCTTGTTTCTCCTGACATTTCTAACATTGCCCACAATTATCAACTTTCTAAGTCTTTCTGAGCAGGAGAAATCGCAAAATATAGTCATTTCTTCATTGCCGTCCAAAAACAACGCTTTTTTACACTCCTGTCTCCCTTTCTCCTGGAAACAATGACTTACATCAATCCTTTTACATAATTCTTGTTTCTCATGACATTTCTAACATTGTCCACAATTATCAACTTTCTAAGTCTTTCTGAGCAGGAGAAATCGCAAAACATAGTCATTTCTTCATTGCAGTCCAAAAACAACGCTTTTTTACACTCCAGTCTCCCTTTCTCTTGGAAACAATGACTTACATCAATCCTTTTACATAATTCTTGTTTCTCCTGACATTTCTAACATTGCCCACAATTATCAACTTTCTAAGTCTTTCTGAGCAGGAGAAATCGCAAAATATAGTAATTTCTTCATTGCCGTCCAAAAACAATGCTTTTTTACACTCCTGTCTCCCCTTCTCCTGGAAACAATGACTTACATCAATCCTTTTACATAATTCTTGTTTCTCATGACATTTCTAACATTGTCCACAATTATCAACTTTCTAAGTCTTTCTGAGCAGGAGAAATCGCAAAATATAGTCATTTCTTCATTGCCGTCCAAAAACACAACGCTTTTTTACACTCCTGTCTCCCTTTCTCCTGGAAACAATGACTTACATCAATCCTTTTACATAATTCTTGTTTCTCATGACATTTCTAACATTGCCCACAATTATCAACTTTCTAAGTCTTTCTGAGCAGTAGAAATCGCAAAATATAGTAATTTCTTCATTGCCGTCCAAAAGCAACGCTTTTTTACACTCCTGTCTCCCCTTCTCCTGGAAACAATGACTTACATCAATCCTTTTACATAATTCTTGTTTCTCATGACATTTCTAACATTGCCCACAATTATCAACTTTCTAAGTCTTTCTGAGCAGTAGAAATCGCAAAATATAGTAATTTCTTCATTGCCGTCCAAAAGCAACGCTTTTTTACACTCCTGTCTCCCCTTCTCCTGGAAACAATGACTTACATCAATCCTTTTACATAATTCTTGTTTCTCATGACATTTCTAACATTGCCCACAATTATCAACTTTCTAAGTCTTTCTGAGCAAGAGAAATCGCAAAACAGTCATTTATTCATTGCCGTCCAAAAACAATGCTTTTTTACACTCCAGTCTCCCTTTCTCTTGGAAACAATGACTTACATCAATCCTTTTACATAATTCTTGTTTCTCCTGACATTTCTAACATTGCCCACAAATATCAACTTTCTAAGTCTTTTCTGAGCAGGAGAAACCGCAGAACATAGTCATTTCTTCATTGCAGTCCAAAAACAACGCTTTTTTACACTCCAGTCTCCCTTTCTCTTGGAAACAATGACTTACATCAATCCTTTTACATAATTCTTGTTTCTCATGACATTTCTAACATTGTCCACAATTATCAACTTTCTAAGTCTTTCTGAGCAGGAGAAATCGCAAAACATAGTCATTTCTTCATTGCAGTCCAAAAACAACGCTTTTTTACACTCCAGTCTCCCCTTTCTCTTGGAAACAATGACTTACATCAATCCTTTTACATAATTCTTGTTTCTCCTGACATTTCTAACATTGCCCACAATTATCAACTTCTAAGTCTTTCTGAGCAGGAGAAATCGCAAAACATAGTCATTTCTTCATTGCCGTCCAAAAACAACACTTTTTTACACTCCTGTCTCCCTTTCTCTTGGAAACAATGACTTACATCAATACTTTTACATAATTCTTGTTTCTCATGACATTTCTAACATTGTCCACAATTATCAACTTTCTAAGTCTTTCTGAGCAGGAGAAATCGCAAAACATAGTCATTTCTTCATTGCAGTCCAAAAACAACGCTTTTTTACACTCCAGTCTCCCTTTCTCTTGGAAACAATGACTTACATCAATCCTTTTACATAATTCTTGTTTCTCCTGACATTTCTAACATTGCCCACAATTATCAACTTTCTAAGTCTTTCTGAGCAGGAGAAATCGCAAAATATAGTCATTTCTTCATTGCCGTCCAAAAACAACGCTTTTTTACACTCCTGTCTCCCTTTCTCCTGGAAACAATGACTTACATCAATCCTTTTACATAATTCTTGTTTCTCATGACATTTCTAACATTGTCCACAATTATCAACTTTCTAAGTCTTTCTGAGCAGGAGAAATCGCAAAACATAGTCATTTCTTCATTGCAGTCCAAAAACAACGCTTTTTTACACTCCAGTCTCCCTTTCTCTTGGAAACAATGACTTACATCAATCCTTTTACATAATTCTTGTTTCTCATGACATTTCTAACATTGCCCACAATTATCAACTTTCTAAGTCTTTCTGAGCAGGAGAAATCGCAAAATATAGTAATTTCTTCATTGCCGTCTCAAAAACAACGCTTTTTTACACTCCTGTCTCCCCTTCTCCTGGAAACAATGACTTACATCAATCCTTTTACATAATTCTTGTTTCTCATGACATTTCTAACATTGTCCACAATTATCAACTTTCTAAGTCTTTCTGAGCAGGAGAAATCGCAAAATATAGTCATTTCTTCATTGCCGTCCAAAAACAACGCTTTTTTACACTCCTGTCTCCCTTTCTCCTGGAAACAATGACTTACATCAATCCTTTTACATAATTCTTGTTTCTCATGACATTTCTAACATTGCCCACAATTATCAACTTTCTAAGTCTTTCTGAGCAGTAGAAATCGCAAAATATAGTAATTTCTTCATTGCCGTCCAAAAACAACGCTTTTTTACACTCCTGTCTCCCCTTCTCCTGGAAACAATGACTTACATCAATCCTTTTACATAATTCTTGTTTCTCATGACATTTCTAACATTGCCCACAATTATCAACTTTCTAAGTCTTTCTGAGCAAGAGAAATCGCAAAACAGTCATTTATTCATTGCCGTCCAAAAACAATGCTTTTTTACACTCCAGTCTCCCTTTCTCTTGGAAACAATGACTTACATCAATCCTTTTACAAAATTCTTGTTTCTCCTGACATTTCTAACATTGCCCACAAATATCAACTTTCTAAGTCTTTCTGAGCAGGAGAAATCGCAGAACATAGTCATTTCTTCATTGCAGTCCAAAAACAACGCTTTTTTACACTCCAGTCTCCCTTTCTCTTGGAAACAATGACTTACATCAATCCTTTTACATAATTCTTGTTTCTCATGACATTTCTAACATTGTCCACAATTATCAACTTTCTAAGTCTTTCTGAGCAGGAGAAATCGCAAAACATAGTCATTTCTTCATTGCAGTCCAAAAACAACGCTTTTTTACACTCCAGTCTCCCTTTCTCTTGGAAACAATGACTTACATCAATCCTTTTACATAATTCTTGTTTCTCCTGACATTTCTAACATTGCCCACAATTATCAACTTTCTAAGTCTTTCTGAGCAGGAGAAATCGCAAAATATAGTAATTTCTTCATTGCCGTCCAAAAACAATGCTTTTTTACACTCCTGTCTCCCCTTCTCCTGGAAACAATGACTTACATCAATCCTTTTACATAATTCTTGTTTCTCATGACATTTCTAACATTGTCCACAATTATCAACTTTCTAAGTCTTTCTGAGCAGGAGAAATCGCAAAATATAGTCATTTCTTCATTGCCGTCCAAAAACAACGCTTTTTTACACTCCTGTCTCCCTTTCTCCTGGAAACAATGACTTACATCAATCCTTTTACATAATTCTTGTTTCTCATGACATTTCTAACATTGCCCACAATTATCAACTTTCTAAGTCTTTCTGAGCAGTAGAAATCGCAAAATATAGTAATTTCTTCATTGCCGTCCAAAAGCAACGCTTTTTTACACTCCTGTCTCCCCTTCTCCTGGAAACAATGACTTACATCAATCCTTTTACATAATTCTTGTTTCTCATGACATTTCTAACATTGCCCACAATTATCAACTTTCTAAGTCTTTCTGAGCAGGAGAAATCGCAAAACATAGTCATTTCTTCATTGCAGTCCAAAAACAACGCTTTTTTACACTCCAGTCTCCCTTTCTCTTGGAAACAATGACTTACATCAATCCTTTTACATAATTCTTGTTTCTCCTGACATTTCTAACATTGCCCACAATTATCAACTTTCTAAGTCTTTCTGAGCAGGAGAAATCGCAAAATATAGTAATTTCTTCATTGCCGTCCAAAAACAATGCTTTTTTACACTCCTGTCTCCCCTTCTCCTGGAAACAATGACTTACATCAATCCTTTTACATAATTCTTGTTTCTCATGACATTTCTAACATTGTCCACAATTATCAACTTTCTAAGTCTTTCTGAGCAGGAGAAATCGCAAAATATAGTAATTTCTTCATTGCCGTCCAAAAACAATGCTTTTTTACACTCCTGTCTCCCCTTCTCCTGGAAACAATGACTTACATCAATCCTTTTACATAATTCTTGTTTCTCATGACATTTCTAACATTGTCCACAATTATCAACTTTCTAAGTCTTTCTGAGCAGGAGAAATCGCAAAATATAGTCATTTCTTCATTGCCGTCCAAAAACAACGCTTTTTTACACTCCTGTCTCCCTTTCTCCTGGAAACAATGACTTACATCAATCCTTTTACATAATTCTTGTTTCTCATGACATTTCTAACATTGCCCACAATTATCAACTTTCTAAGTCTTTCTGAGCAGTAGAAATCGCAAAATATAGTAATTTCTTCATTGCCGTCCAAAAGCAACGCTTTTTTACACTCCTGTCTCCCCTTCTCCTGGAAACAATGACTTACATCAATCCTTTTACATAATTCTTGTTTCTCATGACATTTCTAACATTGCCCACAATTATCAACTTTCTAAGTCTTTCTGAGCAGTAGAAATCGCAAAATATAGTAATTTCTTCATTGCCGTCCAAAAGCAACGCTTTTTTACACTCCTGTCTCCCCTTCTCCTGGAAACAATGACTTACATCAATCCTTTTACATAATTCTTGTTTCTCATGACATTTCTAACATTGCCCACAATTATCAACTTTCTAAGTCTTTCTGAGCAAGAGAAATCGCAAAACAGTCATTTATTCATTGCCGTCCAAAAACAATGCTTTTTTACACTCCAGTCTCCCTTTCTCTTGGAAACAATGACTTACATCAATCCTTTTACATAATTCTTGTTTCTCCTGACATTTCTAACATTGCCCACAAATATCAACTTTCTAAGTCTTTCTGAGCAGGAGAAACCACAGAACATAGTCATTTCTTCATTGCAGTCCAAAAACAACGCTTTTTTACACTCCAGTCTCCCTTTCTCTTGGAAACAATGACTTACATCAATCCTTTTACATAATTCTTGTTTCTCATGACATTTCTAACATTGTCCACAATTATCAACTTTCTAAGTCTTTCTGAGCAGGAGAAATCGCAAAACATAGTCATTTCTTCATTGCAGTCCAAAAACAACGCTTTTTTACACTCCAGTCTCCCTTTCTCTTGGAAACAATGACTTACATCAATCCTTTTACATAATTCTTGTTTCTCCTGACATTTCTAACATTGCCCACAATTATCAACTTTCTAAGTCTTTCTGAGCAGGAGAAATCGCAAAACATAGTCATTTCTTCATTGCCGTCCAAAAACAACACTTTTTTACACTCCTGTCTCCCTTTCTCTTGGAAACAATGACTTACATCAATACTTTTACATAATTCTTGTTTCTCATGACATTTCTAACATTGTCCACAATTATCAACTTTCTAAGTCTTTCTGAGCAGGAGAAATCGCAAAACATAGTCATTTCTTCATTGCAGTCCAAAAACAACGCTTTTTTACACTCCAGTCTCCCTTTCTCTTGGAAACAATGACTTACATCAATCCTTTTACATAATTCTTGTTTCTCCTGACATTTCTAACATTGCCCACAATTATCAACTTTCTAAGTCTTTCTGAGCAGGAGAAATCGCAAAATATAGTCATTTCTTCATTGCCGTCCAAAAACAACGCTTTTTTACACTCCTGTCTCCCTTTCTCCTGGAAACAATGACTTACATCAATCCTTTTACATAATTCTTGTTTCTCATGACATTTCTAACATTGTCCACAATTATCAACTTTCTAAGTCTTTCTGAGCAGGAGAAATCGCAAAACATAGTCATTTCTTCATTGCAGTCCAAAAACAACGCTTTTTTACACTCCAGTCTCCCTTTCTCTTGGAAACAATGACTTACATCAATCCTTTTACATAATTCTTGTTTCTCCTGACATTTCTAACATTGCCCACAATTATCAACTTTCTAAGTCTTTCTGAGCAGGAGAAATCGCAAAATATAGTAATTTCTTCATTGCCGTCCAAAAACAACGCTTTTTTACACTCCTGTCTCCCCTTCTCCTGGAAACAATGACTTACATCAATCCTTTTACATAATTCTTGTTTCTCATGACATTTCTAACATTGTCCACAATTATCAACTTTCTAAGTCTTTCTGAGCAGGAGAAATCGCAAAATATAGTCATTTCTTCATTGCCGTCCAAAAACAACGCTTTTTTACACTCCTGTCTCCCTTTCTCCTGGAAACAATGACTTACATCAATCCTTTTACATAATTCTTGTTTCTCATGACATTTCTAACATTGCCCACAATTATCAACTTTCTAAGTCTTTCTGAGCAGTAGAAATCGCAAAATATAGTAATTTCTTCATTGCCGTCCAAAAACAACGCTTTTTTACACTCCTGTCTCCCCTTTTCCTGGAAACAATGACTTACATCAATCCTTTTACATAATTCTTGTTTCTCATGACATTTCTAACATTGCCCACAATTATCAACTTTCTAAGTCTTTCTGAGCAAGAGAAATCGCAAAACAGTCATTTATTCATTGCCGTCCAAAAACAATGCTTTTTTACACTCCAGTCTCCCTTTCTCTTGGAAACAATGACTTACATCAATCCTTTTACAAAATTCTTGTTTCTCCTGACATTTCTAACATTGCCCACAAATATCAACTTTCTAAGTCTTTCTGAGCAGGAGAAATCGCAGAACATAGTCATTTCTTCATTGCAGTCCAAAAACAACGCTTTTTTACACTCCAGTCTCCCTTTCTCTTGGAAACAATGACTTACATCAATCCTTTTACATAATTCTTGTTTCTCATGACATTTCTAACATTGCCCACAATTATCAACTTTCTAAGTCTTTCTGAGCAGGAGAAATCGCAAAACATAGTCATTTCTTCATTGCCGTCCAAAAACAACACTTTTTTACACTCCTGTCTCCCTTTCTCTTGGAAACAATGACTTACATCAATCCTTTTACATAATTCTTGTTTCTCCTGACATTTCTAACATTGCCCACAATTATCAACTTTCTAAGTCTTTCTGAGCAGGAGAAATCGCAAAATATAGTCATTTCTTCATTGCCGTCCAAAAACAACGCTTTTTTACACTCCTGTCTCCCTTTCTCCTGGAAACAATGACTTACATCAATCCTTTTACATAATTCTTGTTTCTCATGACATTTCTAACATTGTCCACAATTATCAACTTTCTAAGTCTTTCTGAGCAGGAGAAATCGCAAAACATAGTCATTTCTTCATTGCAGTCCAAAAACAACGCTTTTTTACACTCCAGTCTCCCTTTCTCTTGGAAACAATGACTTACATCAATCCTTTTACATAATTCTTGTTTCTCCTGACATTTCTAACATTGCCCACAATTATCAACTTTCTAAGTCTTTCTGAGCAGGAGAAATCGCAAAATATAGTAATTTCTTCATTGCCGTCCAAAAACAATGCTTTTTTACACTCCTGTCTCCCCTTCTCCTGGAAACAATGACTTACATCAATCCTTTTACATAATTCTTGTTTCTCATGACATTTCTAACATTGTCCACAATTATCAACTTTCTAAGTCTTTCTGAGCAGGAGAAATCGCAAAATATAGTCATTTCTTCATTGCCGTCCAAAAACAACGCTTTTTTACACTCCTGTCTCCCTTTCTCCTGGAAACAATGACTTACATCAATCCTTTTACATAATTCTTGTTTCTCATGACATTTCTAACATTGCCCACAATTATCAACTTTCTAAGTCTTTCTGAGCAGTAGAAATCGCAAAATATAGTAATTTCTTCATTGCCGTCCAAAAACAACACTTTTTTACACTCCTGTCTCCCTTTCTCTTGGAAACAATGACTTACATCAATCCTTTTACATAATTCTTGTTTCTCATGACATTTCTAACATTGCCCACAATTATCAACTTTCTAAGTCTTTCTGAGCAAGAGAAATCGCAAAAC
Organism: Mixophyes fleayi; assembly: GCF_038048845.1. Classification (NCBI taxonomy): domain Eukaryota; kingdom Metazoa; phylum Chordata; class Amphibia; order Anura; family Limnodynastidae; genus Mixophyes; species Mixophyes fleayi. Next base: position 26,019 of record NW_027446605.1, on the reverse strand, counting down.
AGTCATTTATTCATTGCCGTCCAAAAACAATGCTTTTTTACACTCCAGTCTCCCTTTCTCTTGGAAACAATGACTTACATCAATCCTTTTACATAATTCTTGTTTCTCCTGACATTTCTAACATTGCCCACAAATATCAACTTTCTAAGTCTTTCTGAGCAGGAGAAATCGCAGAACATAGTCATTTCTTCATTGCAGTCCAAAAACAACGCTTTTTTACACTCCAGTCTCCCTTTCTCTTGGAAACAATGACTTACATCAATCCTTTTACATAATTCTTGTTTCTCATGACATTTCTAACATTGTCCACAATTATCAACTTTCTAAGTCTTTCTGAGCAGGAGAAATCGCAAAACATAGTCATTTCTTCATTGCAGTCCAAAAACAACGCTTTTTTACACTCCAGTCTCCCTTTCTCTTGGAAACAATGACTTACATCAATCCTTTTACATAATTCTTGTTTCTCCTGACATTTCTAACATTGCCCACAATTATCAACTTTCTAAGTCTTTCTGAGCAGGAGAAATCGCAAAATATAGTAATTTCTTCATTGCCGTCCAAAAACAACGCTTTTTTACACTCCTGTCTCCCCTTCTCCTGGAAACAATGACTTACATCAATCCTTTTACATAATTCTTGTTTCTCCTGACATTTCTAACATTGCCCACAATTATCAACTTTCTAAGTCTTTCTGAGCAGTAGAAATCGCAAAATATAGTAATTTCTTCATTGCCGTCCAAAAACAACGCTTTTTTACACTCCTGTCTCCCCTTCTCCTGGAAACAATGACTTACATCAATCCTTTTACATAATTCTTGTTTCTCATGACATTTCTAACATTGCCCACAATTATCAACTTTCTAAGTCTTTCTGAGCAGTAGAAATCGCAAAATATAGTAATTTCTTCATTGCCGTCCAAAAACAATGCTTTTTTACACTCCAGTCTCCCTTTCTCTTGGAAACAATGACTTACATCAATCCTTTTACATAATTCTTGTTTCTCCTGACATTTCTAACATTGCCCACAAATATCAACTTTCTAAGTCTTTCTGAGCAGGAGAAATCGCAGAACATAGTCATTTCTTCATTGCAGTCCAAAAACAACGCTTTTTTACACTCCAGTCTCCCTTTCTCCTGGAAACAATGACTTACATCAATCCTTTTACATAATTCTTGTTTCTCAGGACATTTCTAACATTGTCCACAATTATCAACTTTCTAAGTCTTTCTGAGCAGGAGAAATCGCAAAACATAGTCATTTCTTCATTGCAGTCCAAAAACAACGCTTTTTTACACTCCAGTCTCCCTTTCTCTTGGAAACAATGACTTACATCAATCCTTTTACATAATTCTTGTTTCTCCTGACATTTCTAACATTGCCCACAATTATCAACTTTCTAAGTCTTTCTGAGCAGGAGAAATCGCAAAATATAGTAATTTCTTCATTGCCGTCCAAAAACAATGCTTTTTTACACTCCTGACTCCCCTTTTCCTGGAAACAATGACTTACATCAATCCTTTTACATAATTCTTGTTTCTCATGACATTTCTAACATTGTCCACAATTATCAACTTTCTAAGTCTTTCTGAGCAGGAGAAATCGCAAAATATAGTCATTTCTTCATTGCCGTCCAAAAACAACGCTTTTTTACACTCCTGTCTCCCTTTCTCCTGGAAACAATGACTTACATCAATCCTTTTACATAATTCTTGTTTCTCATGACATTTCTAACATTGCCCACAATTATCAACTTTCTAAGTCTTTCTGAGCAGTAGAAATCGCAAAATATAGTAATTTCTTCATTGCCGTCCAAAAGCAACGCTTTTTTACACTCCTGTCTCCCCTTCTCCTGGAAACAATGACTTACATCAATCCTTTTACATAATTCTTGTTTCTCATGACATTTCTAACATTGCCCACAATTATCAACTTTCTAAGTCTTTCTGAGCAAGAGAAATCGCAAAACAGTCATTTATTCATTGCCGTCCAAAAACAATGCTTTTTTACACTCCAGTCTCCCTTTCTCTTGGAAACAATGACTTACATCAATCCTTTTACATAATTCTTGTTTCTCCTGAAATTTCTAACATTGCCCACAAATATCAACTTTCTAAGTCTTTCTGAGCAGGAGAAATCGCAGAACATAGTCATTTCTTCATTGCAGTCCAAAAACAACGCTTTTTTACACTCCAGTCTCCCTTTCTCTTGGAAACAATGACTTACATCAATCCTTTTACATAATTCTTGTTTCTCATGACATTTCTAACATTGTCCACAATTATCAACTTTCTAAGTCTTTCTGAGCAGGAGAAATCGCAAAACATAGTCATTTCTTCATTGCAGTCCAAAAACAACGCTTTTTTACACTCCAGTCTCCCTTTCTCTTGGAAACAATGACTTACATCAATCCTTTTACATAATTCTTGTTTCTCCTGACATTTCTAACATTGCCCACAATTATCAACTTTCTAAGTCTTTCTGAGCAGGAGAAATCGCAAAATATAGTAATTTCTTCATTGCCGTCCAAAAACAACGCTTTTTTACACTCCTGTCTCCCCTTCTCCTGGAAACAATGACTTACATCAATCCTTTTACATAATTCTTGTTTTTCATGACATTTCTAACATTGTCCACAATTATCAACTTTCTAAGTCTTTCTGAGCAGGAGAAATCGCAAAACAGTCATTTATTCATTGCCGTCCAAAAACAATGCTTTTTTACACTCCAGTCTCCCTTTCTCTTGGAAACAATGACTTACATCAATCCTTTTACAAAATTCTTGTTTCTCCTGACATTTCTAACATTGCCCACAAATATCAACTTTCTAAGTCTTTCTGAGCAGGAGAAATCGCAGAACATAGTCATTTCTTCATTGCAGTCCAAAAACAACGCTTTTTTACACTCCAGTCTCCCTTTCTCTTGGAAACAATGACTTACATCAATCCTTTTACATAATTCTTGTTTCTCATGACATTTCTAACATTGCCCACAATTATCAACTTTCTAAGTCTTTCTGAGCAGGAGAAATCGCAAAACATAGTCATTTCTTCATTGCCGTCCAAAAACAACACTTTTTTACACTCCTGTCTCCCTTTCTCTTGGAAACAATGACTTACATCAATCCTTTTACATAATTCTTGTTTCTCCTGACATTTCTAACATTGCCCACAATTATCAACTTTCTAAGTCTTTCTGAGCAGGAGAAATCGCAAAATATAGTCATTTCTTCATTGCCGTCCAAAAACAACGCTTTTTTACACTCCTGTCTCCCTTTCTCCTGGAAACAATGACTTACATCAATCCTTTTACATAATTCTTGTTTCTCATGACATTTCTAACATTGTCCACAATTATCAACTTTCTAAGTCTTTCTGAGCAGGAGAAATCGCAAAACATAGTCATTTCTTCATTGCAGTCCAAAAACAACGCTTTTTTACACTCCAGTCTCCCTTTCTCTTGGAAACAATGACTTACATCAATCCTTTTACATAATTCTTGTTTCTCCTGACATTTCTAACATTGCCCACAATTATCAACTTTCTAAGTCTTTCTGAGCAGGAGAAATCGCAAAATATAGTCATTTCTTCATTGCCGTCCAAAAACAACGCTTTTTTACACTCCTGTCTCCCTTTCTCCTGGAAACAATGACTTACATCAATCCTTTTACATAATTCTTGTTTCTCATGACATTTCTAACATTGTCCACAATTATCAACTTTCTAAGTCTTTCTGAGCAGGAGAAATCGCAAAACATAGTCATTTCTTCATTGCAGTCCAAAAACAACGCTTTTTTACACTCCAGTCTCCCTTTCTCTTGGAAACAATGACTTACATCAATCCTTTTACATAATTCTTGTTTCTCATGACATTTCTAACATTGCCCACAATTATCAACTTTCTAAGTCTTTCTGAGCAGGAGAAATCGCAAAATATAGTAATTTCTTCATTGCCGTCCTAAAACAACGCTTTTTTACACTCCTGTCTCCCCTTCTCCTGGAAACAATGACTTACATCAATCCTTTTACATAATTCTTGTTTCTCATGACATTTCTAACATTGTCCACAATTATCAACTTTCTAAGTCTTTCTGAGCAGGAGAAATCGCAAAATATAGTCATTTCTTCATTGCCGTCCAAAAACAACGCTTTTTTACACTCCTGTCTCCCTTTCTCCTGGAAACAATGACTTACATCAATCCTTTTACATAATTCTTGTTTCTCATGACATTTCTAACATTGCCCACAATTATCAACTTTCTAAGTCTTTCTGAGCAGTAGAAATCGCAAAATATAGTAATTTCTTCATTGCCGTCCAAAAACAACGCTTTTTTACACTCCTGTCTCCCCTTCTCCTGGAAACAATGACTTACATCAATCCTTTTACATAATTCTTGTTTCTCATGACATTTCTAACATTGCCCACAATTATCAACTTTCTAAGTCTTTCTGAGCAAGAGAAATCGCAAAACAGTCATTTATTCATTGCCGTCCAAAAACAATGCTTTTTTACACTCCAGTCTCCCTTTCTCTTGGAAACAATGACTTACATCAATCCTTTTACAAAATTCTTGTTTCTCCTGACATTTCTAACATTGCCCACAAATATCAACTTTCTAAGTCTTTCTGAGCAGGAGAAATCGCAGAACATAGTCATTTCTTCATTGCAGTCCAAAAACAACGCTTTTTTACACTCCAGTCTCCCTTTCTCTTGGAAACAATGACTTACATCAATCCTTTTACATAATTCTTGTTTCTCATGACATTTCTAACATTGTCCACAATTATCAACTTTCTAAGTCTTTCTGAGCAGGAGAAATCGCAAAACATAGTCATTTCTTCATTGCAGTCCAAAAACAACGCTTTTTTACACTCCAGTCTCCCTTTCTCTTGGAAACAATGACTTACATCAATCCTTTTACATAATTCTTGTTTCTCCTGACATTTCTAACATTGCCCACAATTATCAACTTTCTAAGTCTTTCTGAGCAGGAGAAATCGCAAAATATAGTAATTTCTTCATTGCCGTCCAAAAACAATGCTTTTTTACACTCCTGTCTCCCCTTCTCCTGGAAACAATGACTTACATCAATCCTTTTACATAATTCTTGTTTCTCATGACATTTCTAACATTGTCCACAATTATCAACTTTCTAAGTCTTTCTGAGCAGGAGAAATCGCAAAATATAGTCATTTCTTCATTGCCGTCCAAAAACAACGCTTTTTTACACTCCTGTCTCCCTTTCTCCTGGAAACAATGACTTACATCAATCCTTTTACATAATTCTTGTTTCTCCTGACATTTCTAACATTGCCCACAATTATCAACTTTCTAAGTCTTTCTGAGCAGGAGAAATCGCAAAATATAGTAATTTCTTCATTGCCGTCCAAAAACAATGCTTTTTTACACTCCTGTCTCCCCTTCTCCTGGAAACAATGACTTACATCAATCCTTTTACATAATTCTTGTTTCTCATGACATTTCTAACATTGTCCACAATTATCAACTTTCTAAGTCTTTCTGAGCAGGAGAAATCGCAAAATATAGTCATTTCTTCATTGCCGTCCAAAAACAACGCTTTTTTACACTCCTGTCTCCCTTTCTCCTGGAAACAATGACTTACATCAATCCTTTTACATAATTCTTGTTTCTCATGACATTTCTAACATTGCCCACAATTATCAACTTTCTAAGTCTTTCTGAGCAGTAGAAATCGCAAAATATAGTAATTTCTTCATTGCCGTCCAAAAGCAACGCTTTTTTACACTCCTGTCTCCCCTTCTCCTGGAAACAATGACTTACATCAATCCTTTTACATAATTCTTGTTTCTCATGACATTTCTAACATTGCCCACAATTATCAACTTTCTAAGTCTTTCTGAGCAAGAGAAATCGCAAAACAGTCATTTATTCATTGCCGTCCAAAAACAATGCTTTTTTACACTCCAGTCTCCCTTTCTCTTGGAAACAATGACTTACATCAATCCTTTTACATAATTCTTGTTTCTCCTGACATTTCTAACATTGCCCACAAATATCAACTTTCTAAGTCTTTCTGAGCAGGAGAAATCGCAGAACATAGTCATTTCTTCATTGCAGTCCAAAAACAACGCTTTTTTACACTCCAGTCTCCCTTTCTCTTGGAAACAATGACTTACATCAATCCTTTTACATAATTCTTGTTTCTCATGACATTTCTAACATTGTCCACAATTATCAACTTTCTAAGTCTTTCTGAGCAGGAGAAATCGCAAAACATAGTCATTTCTTCATTGCAGTCCAAAAACAACGCTTTTTTACACTCCAGTCTCCCTTTCTCTTGGAAACAATGACTTACATCAATCCTTTTACATAATTCTTGTTTCTCCTGACATTTCTAACATTGCCCACAATTATCAACTTTCTAAGTCTTTCTGAGCAGGAGAAATCGCAAAATATAGTAATTTCTTCATTGCCGTCCAAAAACAACGCTTTTTTACACTCCTGTCTCCCCTTCTCCTGGAAACAATGACTTACATCAATCCTTTTACATAATTCTTGTTTTTCATGACATTTCTAACATTGTCCACAATTATCAACTTTCTAAGTCTTTCTGAGCAGGAGAAATCGCAAAACAGTCATTTATTCATTGCCGTCCAAAAACAATGCTTTTTTACACTCCAGTCTCCCTTTCTCTTGGAAACAATGACTTACATCAATCCTTTTACAAAATTCTTGTTTCTCCTGACATTTCTAACATTGCCCACAAATATCAACTTTCTAAGTCTTTCTGAGCAGGAGAAATCGCAGAACATAGTCATTTCTTCATTGCAGTCCAAAAACAACGCTTTTTTACACTCCAGTCTCCCTTTCTCTTGGAAACAATGACTTACATCAATCCTTTTACATAATTCTTGTTTCTCATGACATTTCTAACATTGCCCACAATTATCAACTTTCTAAGTCTTTCTGAGCAGGAGAAATCGCAAAACATAGTCATTTCTTCATTGCCGTCCAAAAACAACACTTTTTTACACTCCTGTCTCCCTTTCTCTTGGAAACAATGACTTACATCAATCCTTTTACATAATTCTTGTTTCTCCTGACATTTCTAACATTGCCCACAATTATCAACTTTCTAAGTCTTTCTGAGCAGGAGAAATCGCAAAATATAGTCATTTCTTCATTGCCGTCCAAAAACAACGCTTTTTTACACTCCTGTCTCCCTTTCTCCTGGAAACAATGACTTACATCAATCCTTTTACATAATTCTTGTTTCTCATGACATTTCTAACATTGTCCACAATTATCAACTTTCTAAGTCTTTCTGAGCAGGAGAAATCGCAAAACATAGTCATTTCTTCATTGCAGTCCAAAAACAACGCTTTTTTACACTCCAGTCTCCCTTTCTCTTGGAAACAATGACTTACATCAATCCTTTTACATAATTCTTGTTTCTCCTGACATTTCTAACATTGCCCACAATTATCAACTTTCTAAGTCTTTCTGAGCAGGAGAAATCGCAAAATATAGTCATTTCTTCATTGCCGTCCAAAAACAACGCTTTTTTACACTCCTGTCTCCCTTTCTCCTGGAAACAATGACTTACATCAATCCTTTTACATAATTCTTGTTTCTCATGACATTTCTAACATTGTCCACAATTATCAACTTTCTAAGTCTTTCTGAGCAGGAGAAATCGCAAAACATAGTCATTTCTTCATTGCAGTCCAAAAACAACGCTTTTTTACACTCCTGTCTCCCTTTCTCTTGGAAACAATGACTTACATCAATCCTTTTACATAATTCTTGTTTCTCATGACATTTCTAACATTGCCCACAATTATCAACTTTCTAAGTCTTTCTGAGCAGGAGAAATCGCAAAATATAGTAATTTCTTCATTGCCGTCCAAAAACAACGCTTTTTTACACTCCTGTCTCCCCTTCTCCTGGAAACAATGACTTACATCAATCCTTTTACATAATTCTTGTTTCTCATGACATTTCTAACATTGTCCACAATTATCAACTTTCTAAGTCTTTCTGAGCAGGAGAAATCGCAAAATATAGTCATTTCTTCATTGCCGTCCAAAAACAACGCTTTTTTACACTCCTGTCTCCCTTTCTCCTGGAAACAATGACTTACATCAATCCTTTTACATAATTCTTGTTTCTCATGACATTTCTAACATTGCCCACAATTATCAACTTTCTAAGTCTTTCTGAGCAGTAGAAATCGCAAAATATAGTAATTTCTTCATTGCCGTCCAAAAACAACGCTTTTTTACACTCCTGTCTCCCCTTCTCCTGGAAACAATGACTTACATCAATCCTTTTACATAATTCTTGTTTCTCATGACATTTCTAACATTGCCCACAATTATCAACTTTCTAAGTCTTTCTGAGCAAGAGAAATCGCAAAACAGTCATTTATTCATTGCCGTCCAAAAACAATGCTTTTTTACACTCCAGTCTCCCTTTCTCTTGGAAACAATGACTTACATCAATCCTTTTACAAAATTCTTGTTTCTCCTGACATTTCTAACATTGCCCACAAATATCAACTTTCTAAGTCTTTCTGAGCAGGAGAAATCGCAGAACATAGTCATTTCTTCATTGCAGTCCAAAAACAACGCTTTTTTACACTCCAGTCTCCCTTTCTCTTGGAAACAATGACTTACATCAATCCTTTTACATAATTCTTGTTTCTCATGACATTTCTAACATTGTCCACAATTATCAACTTTCTAAGTCTTTCTGAGCAGGAGAAATCGCAAAACATAGTCATTTCTTCATTGCAGTCCAAAAACAACGCTTTTTTACACTCCAGTCTCCCTTTCTCTTGGAAACAATGACTTACATCAATCCTTTTACATAATTCTTGTTTCTCCTGACATTTCTAACATTGCCCACAATTATCAACTTTCTAAGTCTTTCTGAGCAGGAGAAATCGCAAAATATAGTAATTTCTTCATTGCCGTCCAAAAACAATGCTTTTTTACACTCCTGTCTCCCCTTCTCCTGGAAACAATGACTTACATCAATCCTTTTACATAATTCTTGTTTCTCATGACACTTCTAACATTGTCCACAATTATCAACTTTCTAAGTCTTTCTGAGCAGGAGAAATCGCAAAATATAGTCATTTCTTCATTGCCGTCCAAAAACAACGCTTTTTTACACTCCTGTCTCCCTTTCTCCTGGAAACAATGACTTACATCAATCCTTTTACATAATTCTTGTTTCTCATGACATTTCTAACATTGCCCACAATTATCAACTTTCTAAGTCTTTCTGAGCAGTAGAAATCGCAAAATATAGTAATTTCTTCATTGCCGTCCAAAAGCAACGCTTTTTTACACTCCTGTCTCCCCTTCTCCTGGAAACAATGACTTACATCAATCCTTTTACATAATTCTTGTTTCTCATGACATTTCTAACATTGCCCACAATTATCAACTTTCTAAGTCTTTCTGAGCAGTAGAAATCGCAAAATATAGTAATTTCTTCATTGCCGTCCAAAAGCAACGCTTTTTTACACTCCTGTCTCCCCTTCTCCTGGAAACAATGACTTACATCAATCCTTTTACATAATTCTTGTTTCTCATGACATTTCTAACATTGCCCACAATTATCAACTTTCTAAGTCTTTCTGAGCAAGAGAAATCGCAAAACAGTCATTTATTCATTGCCGTCCAAAAACAATGCTTTTTTACACTCCAGTCTCCCTTTCTCTTGGAAACAATGACTTACATCAATCCTTTTACATAATTCTTGTTTCTCCTGACATTTCTAACATTGCCCACAAATATCAACTTTCTAAGTCTTTCTGAGCAGGAGAAACCGCAGAACATAGTCATTTCTTCATTGCAGTCCAAAAACAACGCTTTTTTACACTCCAGTCTCCCTTTCTCTTGGAAACAATGACTTACATCAATCCTTTTACATAATTCTTGTTTCTCATGACATTTCTAGCATTGTCCACAATTATCAACTTTCTAAGTCTTTCTGAGCAGGAGAAATCGCAAAACATAGTCATTTCTTCATTGCAGTCCAAAAACAACGCTTTTTTACACTCCAGTCTCCCTTTCTCTTGGAAACAATGACTTACATCAATCCTTTTACATAATTCTTGTTTCTCCTGACATTTCTAACATTGCCCACAATTATCAACTTTCTAAGTCTTTCTGAGCAGGAGAAATCGCAAAACATAGTCATTTCTTCATTGCCGTCCAAAAACAACACTTTTTTACACTCCTGTCTCCCTTTCTCTTGGAAACAATGACTTACATCAATACTTTTACATAATTCTTGTTTCTCATGACATTTCTAACATTGTCCACAATTATCAACTTTCTAAGTCTTTCTGAGCAGGAGAAATCGCAAAACATAGTCATTTCTTCATTGCAGTCCAAAAACAACGCTTTTTTACACTCCAGTCTCCCTTTCTCTTGGAAACAATGACTTACATCAATCCTTTTACATAATTCTTGTTTCTCCTGACATTTCTAACATTGCCCACAATTATCAACTTTCTAAGTCTTTCTGAGCAGGAGAAATCGCAAAATATAGTCATTTCTTCATTGCCGTCCAAAAACAACGCTTTTTTACACTCCTGTCTCCCTTTCTCCTGGAAACAATGACTTACATCAATCCTTTTACATAATTCTTGTTTCTCATGACATTTCTAACATTGTCCACAATTATCAACTTTCTAAGTCTTTCTGAGCAGGAGAAATCGCAAAACATAGTCATTTCTTCATTGCAGTCCAAAAACAACGCTTTTTTACACTCCAGTCTCCCTTTCTCTTGGAAACAATGACTTACATCAATCCTTTTACATAATTCTTGTTTCTCCTGACATTTCTAACATTGCCCACAATTATCAACTTTCTAAGTCTTTCTGAGGAGGAGAAATCGCAAAATATAGTAATTTCTTCATTGCCGTCCAAAAACAACGCTTTTTTACACTCCTGTCTCCCCTTCTCCTGGAAACAATGACTTACATCAATCCTTTTACATAATTCTTGTTTCTCATGACATTTCTAACATTGTCCACAATTATCAACTTTCTAAGTCTTTCTGAGCAGGAGAAATCGCAAAATATAGTCATTTCTTCATTGCCGTCCAAAAACAACGCTTTTTTACACTCCTGTCTCCCTTTCTCCTGGAAACAATGACTTACATCAATCCTTTTACATAATTCTTGTTTCTCATGACATTTCTAACATTGCCCACAATTATCAACTTTCTAAGTCTTTCTGAGCAGTAGAAATCGCAAAATATAGTAATTTCTTCATTGCCGTCCAAAAACAACGCTTTTTTACACTCCTGTCTCCCCTTTTCCTGGAAACAATGACTTACATCAATCCTTTTACATAATTCTTGTTTCTCATGACATTTCTAACATTGCCCACAATTATCAACTTTCTAAGTCTTTCTGAGCAAGAGAAATCGCAAAACAGTCATTTATTCATTGCCGTCCAAAAACAATGCTTTTTTACACTCCAGTCTCCCTTTCTCTTGGAAACAATGACTTACATCAATCCTTTTACAAAATTCTTGTTTCTCCTGACATTTCTAACATTGCCCACAAATATCAACTTTCTAAGTCTTTCTGAGCAGGAGAAATCGCAGAACATAGTCATTTCTTCATTGCAGTCCAAAAACAACGCTTTTTTACACTCCAGTCTCCCTTTCTCTTGGAAACAATGACTTACATCAATCCTTTTACATAATTCTTGTTTCTCATGACATTTCTAACATTGCCCACAATTATCAACTTTCTAAGTCTTTCTGAGCAGGAGAAATCGCAAAACATAGTCATTTCTTCATTGCCGTCCAAAAACAACACTTTTTTACACTCCTGTCTCCCTTTCTCTTGGAAACAATGACTTACATCAATCCTTTTACATAATTCTTGTTTCTCCTGACATTTCTAACATTGCCCACAATTATCAACTTTCTAAGTCTTTCTGAGCAGGAGAAATCGCAAAATATAGTCATTTCTTCATTGCCGTCCAAAAACAACGCTTTTTTACACTCCTGTCTCCCTTTCTCCTGGAAACAATGACTTACATCAATCCTTTTACATAATTCTTGTTTCTCATGACATTTCTAACATTGTCCACAATTATCAACTTTCTAAGTCTTTCTGAGCAGGAGAAATCGCAAAACATAGTCATTTCTTCATTGCAGTCCAAAAACAACGCTTTTTTACACTCCAGTCTCCCTTTCTCTTGGAAACAATGACTTACATCAATCCTTTTACATAATTCTTGTTTCTCCTGACATTTCTAACATTGCCCACAATTATCAACTTTCTAAGTCTTTCTGAGCAGGAGAAATCGCAAAATATAGTAATTTCTTCATTGCCGTCCAAAAACAATGCTTTTTTACACTCCTGTCTCCCCTTCTCCTGGAAACAATGACTTACATCAATCCTTTTACATAATTCTTGTTTCTCATGACATTTCTAACATTGTCCACAATTATCAACTTTCTAAGTCTTTCTGAGCAGGAGAAATCGCAAAATATAGTCATTTCTTCATTGCCGTCCAAAAACAACGCTTTTTTACACTCCTGTCTCCCTTTCTCCTGGAAACAATGACTTACATCAATCCTTTTACATAATTCTTGTTTCTCATGACATTTCTAACATTGCCCACAATTATCAACTTTCTAAGTCTTTCTGAGCAGTAGAAATCGCAAAATATAGTAATTTCTTCATTGCCGTCCAAAAGCAACGCTTTTTTACACTCCTGTCTCCCCTTCTCCTGGAAACAATGACTTACATCAATCCTTTTACATAATTCTTGTTTCTCATGACATTTCTAACATTGCCCACAATTATCAACTTTCTAAGTCTTTCTGAGCAAGAGAAATCGCAAAACAGTCATTTATTCATTGCCGTCCACAAACAATGCTTTTTTACACTCCAGTCTCCCTTTCTCTTGGAAACAATGACTTACATCAATCCTTTTACATAATTCTTGTTTCTCCTGACATTTCTAACATTGCCCACAAATATCAACTTTCTAAGTCTTTCTGAGCAGGAGAAATCGCAGAACATAGTCATTTCTTCATTGCAGTCCAAAAACAACGCTTTTTTACACTCCAGTCTCCCTTTCTCTTGGAAACAATGACTTACATCAATCCTTTTACATAATTCTTGTTTCTCATGACATTTCTAACATTGTCCACAATTATCAACTTTCTAAGTCTTTCTGAGCAGGAGAAATCGCAAAACATAGTCATTTCTTCATTGCAGTCCAAAAACAACGCTTTTTTACACTCCAGTCTCCCTTTCTCTTGGAAACAATGACTTACATCAATCCTTTTACATAATTCTTGTTTCTCCTGACATTTCTAACATTGCCCACAATTATCAACTTTCTAAGTCTTTCTGAGCAGGAGAAATCGCAAAATATAGTAATTTCTTCATTGCCGTCCAAAAACAACGCTTTTTTACACTCCTGTCTCCCCTTCTCCTGGAAACAATGACTTACATCAATCCTTTTACATAATTCTTGTTTCTCCTGACATTTCTAACATTGCCCACAATTATCAACTTTCTAAGTCTTTCTGAGCAGTAGAAATCGCAAAATATAGTAATTTCTTCATTGCCGTCCAAAAACAACGCTTTTTTACACTCCTGTCTCCCCTTCTCCTGGAAACAATGACTTACATCAATCCTTTTACATAATTCTTGTTTCTCATGACATTTCTAACATTGCCCACAATTATCAACTTTCTAAGTCTTTCTGAGCAGTAGAAATCGCAAAATATAGTAATTTCTTCATTGCCGTCCAAAAACAATGCTTTTTTACACTCCAGTCTCCCTTTCTCTTGGAAACAATGACTTACATCAATCCTTTTACATAATTCTTGTTTCTCCTGACATTTCTAACATTGCCCACAAATATCAACTTTCTAAGTCTTTCTGAGCAGGAGAAATCGCAGAACATAGTCATTTCTTCATTGCAGTCCAAAAACAACGCTTTTTTACACTCCAGTCTCCCTTTCTCCTGGAAACAATGACTTACATCAATCCTTTTACATAATTCTTGTTTCTCATGACATTTCTAACATTGTCCACAATTATCAACTTTCTAAGTCTTTCTGAGCAGGAGAAATCGCAAAACATAGTCATTTCTTCATTGCAGTCCAAAAACAACGCTTTTTTACACTCCAGTCTCCCTTTCTCTTGGAAACAATGACTTACATCAATCCTTTTACATAATTCTTGTTTCTCCTGACATTTCTAACATTGCCCACAATTATCAACTTTCTAAGTCTTTCTGAGCAGGAGAAATCGCAAAATATAGTAATTTCTTCATTGCCGTCCAAAAACAATGCTTTTTTACACTCCTGTCTCCCCTTCTCCTGGAAACAATGACTTACATCAATCCTTTTACATAATTCTTGTTTCTCATGACATTTCTAACATTGTCCACAATTATCAACTTTCTAAGTCTTTCTGAGCAGGAGAAATCGCAAAATATAGTCATTTCTTCATTGCCGTCCAAAAACAACGCTTTTTTACACTCCTGTCTCCCTTTCTCCTGGAAACAATGACTTACATCAATCCTTTTACATAATTCTTGTTTCTCATGACATTTCTAACATTGCCCACAATTATCAACTTTCTAAGTCTTTCTGAGCAGTAGAAATCGCAAAATATAGTAATTTCTTCATTGCCGTCCAAAAGCAACGCTTTTTTACACTCCTGTCTCCCCTTCTCCTGGAAACAATGACTTACATCAATCCTTTTACATAATTCTTGTTTCTCATGACATTTCTAACATTGCCCACAATTATCAACTTTCTAAGTCTTTCTGAGCAAGAGAAATCGCAAAACAGTCATTTATTCATTGCCGTCCAAAAACAATGCTTTTTTACACTCCAGTCTCCCTTTCTCTTGGAAACAATGACTTACATCAATCCTTTTACATAATTCTTGTTTCTCCTGACATTTCTAACATTGCCCACAAATATCAACTTTCTAAGTCTTTCTGAGCAGGAGAAATCGCAGAACATAGTCATTTCTTCATTGCAGTCCAAAAACAACGCTTTTTTACACTCCAGTCTCCCTTTCTCTTGGAAACAATGACTTACATCAATCCTTTTACATAATTCTTGTTTCTCATGACATTTCTAACATTGTCCACAATTATCAACTTTCTAAGTCTTTCTGAGCAGGAGAAATCGCAAAACATAGTCATTTCTTCATTGCAGTCCAAAAACAACGCTTTTTTACACTCCAGTCTCCCTTTCTCTTGGAAACAATGACTTACATCAATCCTTTTACATAATTCTTGTTTCTCCTGACATTTCTAACATTGCCCACAATTATCAACTTTCTAAGTCTTTCTGAGCAGGAGAAATCGCAAAACATAGTCATTTCTTCATTGCAGTCCAAAAACAACGCTTTTTTACACTCCAGTCTCCCTTTCTCTTGGAAACAATGACTTACATCAATCCTTTTACATAATTCTTGTTTCTCCTGACATTTCTAACATTGCCCACAATTATCAACTTTCTAAGTCTTTCTGAGCAGGAGAAATCGCAAAATATAGTAATTTCTTCATTGCCGTCCAAAAACAACGCTTTTTTACACTCCAGTCTCCCTTTCTCTTGGAAACAATGACTTACATCAATCCTTTTACATAATTCTTGTTTCTCCTGACATTTCTAACATTGCCCACAAATATCAACTTTCTAAGTCTTTCTGAGCAGGAGAAATCGCAGAACATAGTCATTTCTTCATTGCAGTCCAAAAACAACGCTTTTTTACACTCCAGTCTCCCTTTCTCCTGGAAACAATGACTTACATCAATCCTTTTACATAATTCTTGTTTCTCATGACATTTCTAACATTGTCCACAATTATCAACTTTCTAAGTCTTTCTGAGCAGGAGAAATCGCAAAACATAGTCATTTCTTCATTGCAGTCCAAAAACAACGCTTTTTTACACTCCAGTCTCCCTTTCTCTTGGAAACAATGACTTACATCAATCCTTTTACATAATTCTTGTTTCTCCTGACATTTCTAACATTGCCCACAATTATCAACTTTCTAAGTCTTTCTGAGCAGGAGAAATCGCAAAATATAGTAATTTCTTCATTGCCGTCCAAAAACAATGCTTTTTTACACTCCTGTCTCCCCTTCTCCTGGAAACAATGACTTACATCAATCCTTTTACATAATTCTTGTTTCTCATGACATTTCTAACATTGTCCACAATTATCAACTTTCTAAGTCTTTCTGAGCAGGAGAAATCGCAAAATATAGTCATTTCTTCATTGCCGTCCAAAAACAACGCTTTTTTACACTCCTGTCTCCCTTTCTCCTGGAAACAATGACTTACATCAATCCTTTTACATAATTCTTGTTTCTCATGACATTTCTAACATTGCCCACAATTATCAACTTTCTAAGTCTTTCTGAGCAGTAGAAATCGCAAAATATAGTAATTTCTTCATTGCCGTCCAAAAGCAACGCTTTTTTACACTCCTGTCTCCCCTTCTCCTGGAAACAATGACTTACATCAATCCTTTTACATAATTCTTGTTTCTCATGACATTTCTAACATTGCCCACAATTATCAACTTTCTAAGTCTTTCTGAGCAAGAGAAATCGCAAAACAGTCATTTATTCATTGCCGTCCAAAAACAATGCTTTTTTACACTCCAGTCTCCCTTTCTCTTGGAAACAATGACTTACATCAATCCTTTTACATAATTCTTGTTTCTCCTGACATTTCTAACATTGCCCACAAATATCAACTTTCTAAGTCTTTCTGAGCAGGAGAAATCGCAGAACATAGTCATTTCTTCATTGCAGTCCAAAAACAACGCTTTTTTACACTCCAGTCTCCCTTTCTCTTGGAAACAATGACTTACATCAATCCTTTTACATAATTCTTGTTTCTCATGACATTTCTAACATTGTCCACAATTATCAACTTTCTAAGTCTTTCTGAGCAGGAGAAATCGCAAAACATAGTCATTTCTTCATTGCAGTCCAAAAACAACGCTTTTTTACACTCCAGTCTCCCTTTCTCTTGGAAACAATGACTTACATCAATCCTTTTACATAATTCTTGTTTCTCCTGACATTTCTAACATTGCCCACAATTATCAACTTTCTAAGTCTTTCTGAGCAGGAGAAATCGCAAAATATAGTAATTTCTTCATTGCCGTCCAAAAACAACGCTTTTTTACACTCCTGTCTCCCCTTCTCCTGGAAACAATGACTTACATCAATCCTTTTACATAATTCTTGTTTTTCATGACATTTCTAACATTGTCCACAATTATCAACTTTCTAAGTCTTTCTGAGCAGGAGAAATCGCAAAACAGTCATTTATTCATTGCCGTCCAAAAACAATGCTTTTTTACACTCCAGTCTCCCTTTCTCTTGGAAACAATGACTTACATCAATCCTTTTACAAAATTCTTGTTTCTCCTGACATTTCTAACATTGCCCACAAATATCAACTTTCTAAGTCTTTCTGAGCAGGAGAAATCGCAGAACATAGTCATTTCTTCATTGCAGTCCAAAAACAACGCTTTTTTACACTCCAGTCTCCCTTTCTCTTGGAAACAATGACTTACATCAATCCTTTTACATAATTCTTGTTTCTCATGACATTTCTAACATTGCCCACAATTATCAACTTTCTAAGTCTTTCTGAGCAGGAGAAATCGCAAAACATAGTCATTTCTTCATTGCCGTCCAAAAACAACACTTTTTTACACTCCTGTCTCCCTTTCTCTTGGAAACAATGACTTACATCAATCCTTTTACATAATTCTTGTTTCTCCTGACATTTCTAACATTGCCCACAATTATCAACTTTCTAAGTCTTTCTGAGCAGGAGAAATCGCAAAATATAGTCATTTCTTCATTGCCGTCCAAAAACAACGCTTTTTTACACTCCTGTCTCCCTTTCTCCTGGAAACAATGACTTACATCAATCCTTTTACATAATTCTTGTTTCTCATGACATTTCTAACATTGTCCACAATTATCAACTTTCTAAGTCTTTCTGAGCAGGAGAAATCGCAAAACATAGTCATTTCTTCATTGCAGTCCAAAAACAACGCTTTTTTACACTCCAGTCTCCCTTTCTCTTGGAAACAATGACTTACATCAATCCTTTTACATAATTCTTGTTTCTCCTGACATTTCTAACATTGCCCACAATTATCAACTTTCTAAGTCTTTCTGAGCAGGAGAAATCGCAAAATATAGTAATTTCTTCATTGCCGTCCAAAAACAATGCTTTTTTACACTCCTGTCTCCCTTTCTCCTGGAAACAATGACTTACATCAATCCTTTTACATAATTCTTGTTTCTCATGACATTTCTAACATTGCCCACAATTATCAACTTTCTAAGTCTTTCTGAGCAGTAGAAATCGCAAAATATAGTAATTTCTTCATTGCCGTCCAAAAGCAACGCTTTTTTACACTCCTGTCTCCCCTTCTCCTGGAAACAATGACTTACATCAATCCTTTTACATAATTCTTGTTTCTCATGACATTTCTAACATTGCCCACAATTATCAACTTTCTAAGTCTTTCTGAGCAAGAGAAATCGCAAAACAGTCATTTATTCATTGCCGTCCAAAAACAATGCTTTTTTACACTCCAGTCTCCCTTTCTCTTGGAAACAATGACTTACATCAATCCTTTTACATAATTCTTGTTTCTCCTGACATTTCTAACATTGTCCACAATTATCAACTTTCTAAGTCTTTCTGAGCAGGAGAAATCGCAAAACATAGTCATTTCTTCATTGCAGTCCAAAAACAACGCTTTTTTACACTCCAGTCTCCCTTTCTCTTGGAAACAATGACTTACATCAATCCTTTTACATAATTCTTGTTTCTCCTGACATTTCTAACATTGCCCACAATTATCAACTTTCTAAGTCTTTCTGAGCAGGAGAAATCGCAAAATATAGTAATTTCTTCATTGCCGTCCAAAAACAATGCTTTTTTACACTCCTGTCTCCCTTTCTCCTGGAAACAATGACTTACATCAATCCTTTTACATAATTCTTGTTTCTCATGACATTTCTAACATTGCCCACAATTATCAACTTTCTAAGTCTTTCTGAGCAGTAGAAATCGCAAAATATAGTAATTTCTTCATTGCCGTCCAAAAGCAACGCTTTTTTACACTCCTGTCTCCCCTTCTCCTGGAAACAATGACTTACATCAATCCTTTTACATAATTCTTGTTTCTCATGACATTTCTAACATTGCCCACAATTATCAACTTTCTAAGTCTTTCTGAGCAAGAGAAATCGCAAAACAGTCATTTATTCATTGCCGTCCAAAAACAATGCTTTTTTACACTCCAGTCTCCCTTTCTCTTGGAAACAATGACTTACATCAATCCTTTTACATAATTCTTGTTTCTCCTGACATTTCTAACATTGCCCACAAATATCAACTTTCTAAGTCTTTCTGAGCAGGAGAAATCGCAGAACATAGTCATTTCTTCATTGCAGTCCAAAAACAACGCTTTTTTACACTCCAGTCTCCCTTTCTCTTGGAAACAATGACTTACATCAATCCTTTTACATAATTCTTGTTTCTCATGACATTTCTAACATTGTCCACAATTATCAACTTTCTAAGTCTTTCTGAGCAGGAGAAATCGCAAAATATAGTCATTTCTTCATTGCAGTCCAAAAACAACGCTTTTTTACACTCCAGTCTCCCTTTCTCTTGGAAACAATGACTTACATCAATCCTTTTACATAATTCTTGTTTCTCCTGACATTTCTAACATTGCCCACAATTATCAACTTTCTAAGTCTTTCTGAGCAGGAGAAACCGCAAAATATAGTCATTTCTTCATTGCCGTCCAAAAACAACGCTTTTTTACACTCCTGTCTCCCTTTCTCCTGGAAACAATGACTTACATCAATCCTTTTACATAATTCTTGTTTCTCATGACATTTCTAACATTGCCCACAATTATCAACTTTCTAAGTCTTTCTGAGCAGGAGAAATCGCAAAACATAGTCATTTCTTCATTGCCGTCCAAAAACAACACTTTTTTACACTCCTGTCTCCCTTTCTCTTGGAAACAATGACTTACATCAATCCTTTTACATAATTCTTATTTCTCCTGACATTTCTAACATTGCCCACAATTATCAACTTTCTAAGTCTTTCTGAGCAGGAGAAATCGCAAAATATAGTCATTTCTTCATTGCCGTCCAAAAACAACGCTTTTTTACACTCCTGTCTCCCTTTCTCCTGGAAACAATGACTTACATCAATCCTTTTACATAATTCTTGTTTCTCATGACATTTCTAACATTGCCCACAATTATCAACTTTCTAAGTCTTTCTGAGCAGGAGAAATCGCAAAACATAGTCATTTCTTCATTGCCGTCCAAAAACAACACTTTTTTACACTCCTGTCTCCCTTTCTCTTGGAAACAATGACTTACATCAATACTTTTACATAATTCTTGTTTCTCATGACATTTCTAACATTGCCCACAAATATCAACTTTCTAAGTCTTTCTGAGCAGGAAAAATCGCAAAACATAGTCATTTCTTCATTGCAGTCCAAAAACAACGCTTTTTTACACTCCAGTCTCCCTTTCTCTTGGAAACAATGACTTACATCAATCCTTTTACATAATTCTTGTTTCTCATGACATTTCTAACATTGTCCACAATTATCAACTTTCTAAGTCTTTCTGAGCAGGAGAAATCGCAAAACATAGTCATTTCTTCATTGCAGTCCAAAAACAACGCTTTTTTACACTCCAGTCTCCCTTTCTCTTGGAAACAATGACTTACATCAATCCTTTTACATAATTCTTGTTTCTCCTGACATTTCTAACATTGCCCACAATTATCAACTTTCTAAGTCTTTCTGAGCAGGAGAAATCGCAAAATATAGTCATTTCTTCATTGCCGTCCTAAAACAACGCTTTTTTACACTCCTGTCTCCCTTTCTCCTGGAAAAAATGACTTACATCAATCCTTTTACATAATTCTTGTTTCTCATGACATTTCTAACATTGTCCACAATTATCAACTTTCTAAGTCTTTCTGAGCAGGAGAAATCGCAAAACATAGTCATTTCTTCATTGCAGTCCAAAAACAACGCTTTTTTACACTCCAGTCTCCCTTTCTCTTGGAAACAATGACTTACATCAATCCTTTTACATAATTCTTGTTTCTCATGACATTTCTAACATTGCCCACAATTATCAACTTTCTAAGTCTTTCTGAGCAGGAGAAATCGCAAAACATAGTCATTTCTTCATTGCCGTCCAAAAACAACGCTTTTTTACACTCCAGTCTCCCTTTCTCTTGGAAACAATGACTTACATCAATCCTTTTACATAATTCTTGTTTCTCCTGACATTTCTAACATTGCCCACAATTATCAACTTTCTAAGTCTTTCTGAGCAGGAGAAATCGCAAAATATAGTAATTTCTTCATTGCCGTCCAAAAACAATGCTTTTTTACACTCCTGTCTCCCTTTCTCCTGGAAACAATGACTTACATCAATCCTTTTACATAATTCTTGTTTCTCATGACATTTCTAACATTGCCCACAATTATCAACTTTCTAAGTCTTTCTGAGCAGTAGAAATCGCAAAATATAGTAATTTCTTCATTGCCGTCCAAAAGCAACGCTTTTTTACACTCCTGTCTCCCCTTCTCCTGGAAACAATGACTTACATCAATCCTTTTACATAATTCTTGTTTCTCATGACATTTCTAACATTGCCCACAATTATCAACTTTCTAAGTCTTTCTGAGCAAGAGAAATCGCAAAACAGTCATTTATTCATTGCCGTCCAAAAACAATGCTTTTTTACACTCCAGTCTCCCTTTCTCTTGGAAACAATGACTTACATCAATCCTTTTACATAATTCTTGTTTCTCCTGACATTTCTAACATTGCCCACAAATATCAACTTTCTAAGTCTTTCTGAGCAGGAGAAATCGCAGAACATAGTCATTTCTTCATTGCAGTCCAAAAACAACGCTTTTTTACACTCCAGTCTCCCTTTCTCTTGGAAACAATGACTTACATCAATCCTTTTACATAATTCTTGTTTCTCATGACATTTCTAACATTGTCCACAATTATCAACTTTCTAAGTCTTTCTGAGCAGGAGAAATCGCAAAATATAGTCATTTCTTCATTGCAGTCCAAAAACAACGCTTTTTTACACTCCAGTCTCCCTTTCTCTTGGAAACAATGACTTACATCAATCCTTTTACATAATTCTTGTTTCTCCTGACATTTCTAACATTGCCCACAATTATCAACTTTCTAAGTCTTTCTGAGCAGGAGAAACCGCAAAATATAGTCATTTCTTCATTGCCGTCCAAAAACAACGCTTTTTTACACTCCTGTCTCCCTTTCTCCTGGAAACAATGACTTACATCAATCCTTTTACATAATTCTTGTTTCTCATGACATTTCTAACATTGCCCACAATTATCAACTTTCTAAGTCTTTCTGAGCAGGAGAAATCGCAAAACATAGTCATTTCTTCATTGCCGTCCAAAAACAACACTTTTTTACACTCCTGTCTCCCTTTCTCTTGGAAACAATGACTTACATCAATCCTTTTACATAATTCTTATTTCTCCTGACATTTCTAACATTGCCCACAATTATCAACTTTCTAAGTCTTTCTGAGCAGGAGAAATCGCAAAATATAGTCATTTCTTCATTGCCGTCCAAAAACAACGCTTTTTTACACTCCTGTCTCCCTTTCTCCTGGAAACAATGACTTACATCAATCCTTTTACATAATTCTTGTTTCTCATGACATTTCTAACATTGCCCACAATTATCAACTTTCTAAGTCTTTCTGAGCAGGAGAAATCGCAAAACATAGTCATTTCTTCATTGCCGTCCAAAAACAACACTTTTTTACACTCCTGTCTCCCTTTCTCTTGGAAACAATGACTTACATCAATACTTTTACATAATTCTTGTTTCTCATGACATTTCTAACATTGCCCACAAATATCAACTTTCTAAGTCTTTCTGAGCAGGAAAAATCGCAAAACATAGTCATTTCTTCATTGCAGTCCAAAAACAACGCTTTTTTACACTCCAGTCTCCCTTTCTCTTGGAAACAATGACTTACATCAATCCTTTTACATAATTCTTGTTTCTCATGACATTTCTAACATTGTCCACAATTATCAACTTTCTAAGTCTTTCTGAGCAGGAGAAATCGCAAAACATAGTCATTTCTTCATTGCAGTCCAAAAACAACGCTTTTTTACACTCCAGTCTCCCTTTCTCTTGGAAACAATGACTTACATCAATCCTTTTACATAATCTTGTTTCTCCTGACATTTCTAACATTGCCCACAATTATCAACTTTCTAAGTCTTTCTGAGCAGGAGAAATCGCAAAATATAGTCATTTCTTCATTGCCGTCCTAAAACAACGCTTTTTTACACTCCTGTCTCCCTTTCTCCTGGAAAAAATGACTTACATCAATCCTTTTACATAATTCTTGTTTCTCATGACATTTCTAACATTGTCCACAATTATCAACTTTCTAAGTCTTTCTGAGCAGGAGAAATCGCAAAACATAGTCATTTCTTCATTGCAGTCCAAAAACAACGCTTTTTTACACTCCAGTCTCCCTTTCTCTTGGAAACAATGACTTACATCAATCCTTTTACATAATTCTTGTTTCTCATGACATTTCTAACATTGCCCACAATTATCAACTTTCTAAGTCTTTCTGAGCAGGAGAAATCGCAAAACATAGTCATTTCTTCATTGCCGTCCAAAAACAACACTTTTTTACACTCCTGTCTCCCTTTCTCTTGGAAACAATGACTTACATCAATCCTTTTACATAATTCTTGTTTCTCCTGACATTTCTAACATTGCCCACAATTATCAACTTTCTAAGTCTTTCTGAGCAGGAGAAATCGCAAAATATAGTCATTTCTTCATTGCCGTCCAAAAACAACGCTTTTTTACACTCCTGTCTCCCTTTCTCCTGGAAACAATGACTTACATCAATCCTTTTACATAATTCTTGTTTCTCCTGACATTTCTAACATTGCCCACAATTATCAACTTTCTAAGTCTTTCTGAGCAGGAGAAATCGCAAAATATAGTAATTTCTTCATTGCCGTCCAAAAACAACGCTTTTTTACACTCCTGTCTCCCCTTCTCCTGGAAACAATGACTTACATCAATCCTTTTACATAATTCTTGTTTCTCATGACATTTCTAACATTGTCCACAATTATCAACTTTCTAAGTCTTTCTGAGCAGGAGAAATCGCAAAATATAGTCATTTCTTCATTGCCGTCCAAAAACAACGCTTTTTTACACTCCTGTCTCCCTTTCTCCTGGAAACAATGACTTACATCAATCCTTTTACATAATTCTTGTTTCTCATGACATTTCTAACATTGCCCACAATTATCAACTTTCTAAGTCTTTCTGAGCAGTAGAAATCGCAAAATATAGTAATTTCTTCATTGCCGTCCAAAAACAACGCTTCTTTACACTCCTGTCTCCCCTTCTCCTGGAAACAATGACTTACATCAATCCTTTTACATAATTCTTGTTTCTCATGACATTTCTAACATTGCCCACAATTATCAACTTTCTAAGTCTTTCTGAGCAAGAGAAATCGCAAAACAGTCATTTATTCATTGCCGTCCAAAAACAATGCTTTTTTACACTCCAGTCTCCCTTTCTCCTGGAAACAATGACTTACATCAATCCTTTTACATAATTCTTGTTTCTCCTGACATTTCTAACATTGCCCACAAATATCAACTTTCTAAGTCTTTCTGAGCAGGAGAAATCGCAGAACATAGTCATTTCTTCATTGCAGTCCAAAAACAACGCTTTTTTACACTCCAGTCTCCCTTTCTCTTGGAAACAATGACTTACATCAATCCTTATACATAATTCTTGTTTCTCATGACATTTCTAACATTGTCCACAATTATCAACTTTCTAAGTCTTTCTGAGCAGGAGAAATCGCAAAACATAGTCATTTCTTCATTGCAGTCCAAAAACAACGCTTTTTTACACTCCAGTCTCCCTTTCTCTTGGAAACAATGACTTACATCAATTCTTTTAAATAATTCTTGTTTCTTCTGACATTTCTAACATTGCCCACAATTATCAACTTTCTAAGTCTTTCTGAGCAGGAGAAACCGCAAAATATAGTCATTTCTTCATTGCCGTCCAAAAACAACGCTTTTTTACACTCCTGTCTCCCTTTCTCCTGGAAAC
This sequence comes from Mixophyes fleayi, assembly GCF_038048845.1. Taxonomy (NCBI): domain Eukaryota; kingdom Metazoa; phylum Chordata; class Amphibia; order Anura; family Limnodynastidae; genus Mixophyes; species Mixophyes fleayi. Next base: position 745 of record NW_027446605.1, on the reverse strand, counting down.
AATGACTTACATCAATCCTTTTACATAATTCTTGTTTCTCATGACATTTCTAACATTGCCCACAATTATCAACTTTCTAAGTCTTTCTGAGCAGGAGAAATCGCAAAACATAGTCATTTCTTCATTGCCGTCCAAAATCAACACTTTTTTACACTCCTGTCTCCCTTTCTCTTGGAAACAATGACTTATATCAATACTTTTACATAATTCTTGTTTCTCCTGACATTTCTAACATTGCCTACAATTATCAACTTTCTAAGTCTTTCTGAGCAAGAGAAATCGCAAAACAGTCATTTATTCATTGCCGTCCAAAAACAATGCTTTTTTACACTCCAGTTTCCCTTTCTCTTGGAAACAATGACTTACATCAATCCTTTTACATAATTCTTGTTTCTCCTGACATTTCTAACATTGCCCACAATTATCAACTTCCTAAGTCTTTTTGAGCAGGAGAAATCGCAGAACATAGTCATTTCTTCATTGCAGTCCAAAAACAACGCTTTTTTACACTCCTGTCTCCATTTCTCTTGGAAACAATGACTTACATCAATCCTTTTACATAATTCTTGTTTCTCCTGACATTTCTAACATTGCCCACAATTATCAACTTTCTAAGTCTTTCTGAGCAGGAGAAACCGCAAAATATAGTCATTTCTTCATTGCCGTCCAAAAACAACGCTTTTTTACACTCCTGTCTCCCTTTCTCTTGGAAACAATGACTTACATCAATACTTTTACATAATTA